>NC_083589.1:46395834-46695834 GCF_027579695.1 Neoarius graeffei
CTCACAGCAAGAAGGTCCTGGGTTCGAGCCCCGGGGCCGGCGAGGGCCTTTCTGTGCGGAGTTTGCATGTTCTCCCCGTGTCCGCGTGGGTTTCCTCCGGGTGCTCCGGTTTCCCCCACAGTCCAAAGACATGCAGGTTAGGTTAACTGGTGACTCTAAATTGACCGTAGGTGTGAATGTGAGTGTGAATGGTTGTCTGTGTCTATGTGTCAGCCCTGTGATGACCTGGCGACTTGTCCAGGGTGTACCCCGCCTTTCGCCCATAGTCAGCTGGGATAGGCTCCAGCTTGCCTGCGACCCTGTAGAAGGATAAAGCAGCTAGAGATAATGAGATGAGATGAGATACTGCCACCAACGTTCACCAACAGTCACCAGTCCAGACTGCAGAGTAAAAGATTTACAAAATCCAAGTAAGATAGTCTGATATTCAATAAAGAGTAATGAAGTGTTGTTAGAATTAGCAAATACAAGCAAGGAATAGGAAGTCTAATTAACTAAACTAGATCTAATTTTCTGGCTTTAAGAGTATAGCCTGGGGACCTTAGTTTTTTTTTTTTTTTGTAGTTCAAGTGGTATCAAAATAATTATATTTATTATTCAGTTCTTATAGTTATTAGCATATTTGAGAGATCAAATGAATTTAATGGGTTTAATCCAAACCTCAATAACTATAACGGGTAGGCCTATGAAGTTGAATCTTATCTGTTTTGTTCAAAAATGTAAAGATTTATTTATTTAATGATATTTTAATAGGATACTTCTTCACCAAAGCGATTTTCAAGAAGGTCTTGTAAAAACTAATTACATGTTACAAGATTGAGAAAGTTTAAAAACAAAATATTTAAACTAATTGAAACAAATTGATAAAAATTAACATTATAATAATGTAAAATTTTGAATTGTATGCATTGAAAGACTTTTTTAAAAATTAGATTTAATCTGGGAAACCTTAGAGCACTGTTTAATACCGTCACTTAGATTGTTCCATTCTTTGATGGCTCACAGAGGTGGACAGTAACGAAGTACATTTACTTGAGTACTGTACTTAAGTACACTTTTTGAGTATCTGTACTTTACTTAAGTATTTTTTTTTAAACTTATGATTTTAACTTCACTACATCTGAAAGGCAAATATCGTACTTTTCACTCCACTACATTTCAACCAAGGTCCTCGTTAGTCGTTACTATGAAGCAGCTTTGAAAGTGGATGTTTTTTCTTTTCTTTTCTAAAACATGATTGATTTTTTCGTGACACTGAGACAGCCGATCAGTAATTACTAGGGTCACGTCACATCCAAAGCCTGTATTAAATCAAGTTCAATGATTTCTCAGCAGCATTATTTAACATGATCAGCTGATGGCAGAATGGAAGGAGGTGGTTCTTCTGGAGAATGCATGCACCCATGGCCCATGAACCCATGTTTCAGTTTTCTGAAAGGATTAAAGATTTGTTTCGTTTTAAACGTTTGCTTTGTTTACCTAAAATAAACCACATCACGGCCCACAAAAACTTGCTGTCCAACCTGCAGAAGCATATTGAGGTCTGTAAGCATTTTATTTCAAGAGAAAGCTTGCAGTGAAGTTGTCTGTGCTTTTAGAGCTAGCGATAACATTACAATAGCGATGCAGTCTGGTTAGTCAAATGACTTTCTATGGATTTGCTCACCAAGATGCCGTAGCCTTGTCTACAGCTAACGTTAACACATAGCTAGTTAACTTGGACACTGTTAGTTAGCATGTAAAAACGGAGTTACGCTAACATGAATAACATTAATTTATCTGAAGTCCTTTCAGAAATATGTTTTAGCATAATCTTGCCAAATAAACAATGTAGAAATCTTTCTTTTCTATTAACGCTAGATACCCAATATGATTTTGAGTTTGAAAAGAGTTTGCTAGCATGTCAGGTGGATCTTCACTAACTAGCTAGCTTAACGTTAAACCACCATGATCCACAGCATGCATTCGTTTTGTGAATTCAAAAAATAATCCAGTAGGTTGCTTCAGAGGCATGAGGTATGATAAGTGTTGTCAAGAGTACAACGATGCGTTGACAGAAAATCTACTTTTAATACTTAAGTATTTTTAAAAGCAAGTACTTCAGTACTTTAACTTGAGTAAAAATTTGACTGGACAACTTTCACTTGTATCAGAGTAACATTTGACCAGTGGGATCTGTACTTTCACTGAAGCCATGAAGTTGGGTACTTTGTCCACCTCTGATGGCTCGATACAATATCCTTTATTTTCCCCAATTTGTTTTTGCAGTTGGTAGATGAAACTCTCTTCCATGTCTTGCGTCATAACCATGTTCATTCAACTTAGTCAATTTTAGGTTTGACAATCACAAGTTGTTCTTACATTTGAAGATGTGCAGACATCGGTGATAGAATCTGCGCTGAGTTCTTTCCAGTTGAGTTCCTTTATATGCATCAGTTGCTGAGGACTGTCGGGGACAATCCAAGATAATCTTGGCAACTTTGTTGTGCAGAATTTGAAGTGATTGCATCAGCATGATCCTATCTTTATCGGTTCGAAAGATGACAAAATATAACTGTACACAATGAACTAATAGCCATGAAATATACCTATACTGATTGGATCCCTGCTACAAAAAGGCTTGAAAAACGCTTCACATACATGTGTGTTATGTTGATGTGAAACAAAAGCTGCAATCACCCAGTAAAATAGGAATGCCTTTGTTTTTAACGGTTCACTTGCTGACTGAGGCAAACTGACAATTTTAGAAAAACCTAAAGCAATCAGAATTAATACCAATGGTAGGTGGTGATTACAGAGATGCCAACTTTCAGGAAATACAACCCCGATTCCAAAAAAGTTGGGACAAAGTACAAATTGTAAATAAAAACGGAATGCAGTGATGTGGAAGTTTCAAAAGTCCATATTTTATTCAGAATAGAACATAGATGACATATCAAATGTTTAAACTGAGAAAATGTATCATTTAAAGAGAAAAATTAGGTGATTTTAAATTTCATGACAACAACACATCTCAAAAAAGTTGGGACAAGGCCATGTTTCCCACTGTGAGACATCCCCTTTTCTCTTTACAACAGTCTGTAAACGGCTGGGGACTGAGGAGACAAGTTGCTCAAGTTTAGGGATAGGAATGTTAACCCATTCTTGTCTAATGTAGGATTCTAGTTGCTCAACTGCCTTAGTTTTTTTTTTGTCCACTTTGCCACAGTCCATTTTAAATGAGCCTTGGCCCAGAGAAGACGTCTGCGCTTCTGGATCATGTTTAGATACGGCTTCTTCTTTGAACTATAGGGTTTTAGCTGGCAACAGCGGATGGCACGGTGAATTGTGTTCACAGATAATGTTCTCTGGAAATATTCCTGAGCCCATTTTGTGATTTCCAATACAGAAGCATGCCTGTATGTGATGCAGTGCCGTCTAAGGGCCCGACGATCACAGGCACCCGGTATGGTTTTCCGGCCTTGACCCTTACGCACAGAGATTCTTCCAGATTCTCTGAATCTTTTGATGATATTATGCACTGTAGATGATGATATGTTCAAACTCTTTGCAATTTTACACTGTCGAACTCCTTTCTGATATTGCTCCACTATTTGTCGGCGCAGAATTAGGGGGATTGGTGATCCTCTTCCCATCTTTACTTCTGAGAGCCGCTGCCACTCCAAGATGCTCTTTTTATACCCAGTCATGTTAGTGACCTATTGCCAATTGACCTAATGAGTTGCAATTTGGTCCTCCAGCTGTTTCTTTTTTGTACCTTTAACTTTTCCAGCCTCTTATTGCCCCTGTCCCAACTTTTTTGAGATGTGTTGCTGTCATGAAATTTCAAATGAGCCAATATTTGGCATGAAATTTCAAAATGTCTCACTTTCGACATTTGATATGTTGTCTATGTTCTATTGTGAATACAATATCAGTTTTTGAGATTTGAAAATTATTGCATTCCGTTTTTATTTACAATTTGTACTTTGTCCCAACTTTTTTGGAATCGGGGATGTAGAACACATTTTATTGTTATCCTATTGTCGACAATAAATGATGCAAGTAACTGACATTATTTTTTTCGCAGCCCGGTTTCCATCAAATCGTGCACTCTGATTGGCTCGCGAGCGATCCGGAATCCTACAAGCCAGACCCCGGTTGGGGATCTTTGGCAACTCGTTCGTTCGCAACAACAACAAACATAGAAGCAATTTTTTGTCAACATTTCTGTCGCCTAGATCAGGGAAGTGACCTAGATCAAGTTTTCTTTTCGGAAAATTCCGAGCTAACGTAGCTTGTCAAACAGGTTTTTGATGAGCTTGTAACAGGTTTGTTCTAAATATGGTTTCTCTTTCGGGCGCTCTCATTTTCTGTTATAATTTGGTAAAGAAAAAAATAAATATCTTATTTACCAGCTTAAGGTCGGTCCGTACCGTGAAATACCGTGACCTCAGCCTTGAAAATACTGACCTCGGCCCAGAGGCCTCGGTCAGTATTTTCAAGACCTCAGTCACAGTATTTCACGATACGGACCTCCCAGCTGGTAAATAATATATATATATTTGATACAACTCATGAAATATGAATAAAAAACAAAATGTTTACTGTCCAAAATTATAATATGTACAATATAAAAGAAGACTGTAGACAAAAGAATTTAGCTAGTATTATCAGACATTTAAAGCTAGACGGCCTTTCGATTTCATAAAATCGGTGAAATTTAGTTCTCTCTGAAATTTGGTCATTGTGATATATATTTAGTTCTGCGATATCTTAAACAGGCCATGCTGTGGCTATAAAGTTATTTAATTTGAGGAGATTCCTGAGCAAATAATATGCATGAAATCGTTCGCTTCATGAAGTCAAGCAGACAGAGGAAGTCCATGTGCGCATGCAAAGGTTTACCTGCTTCTTCTTTTGGGTTTTACGGCAGCTGGCATCCACAGTGTTGCATTGCTGCCATCTACAGGTTTACCTTTGACCGTGCACTGACAGTTACATCATTCTGTCGCTAAACGAACAGCTGATCACACCGAGGTGCTCGCTGACCGCCGATATTTATTAGTTTGGTCCTGTGTTTCCTTTCCTTTGCAACATAATGTCTTTTTTTCCCTCGCTTTCTGTTACTGTAGTCGGCCTTTCACGTTTCATTCGCGTCCTCCATTTTCCTCTCCTGTTTCAAATTTGTATCCCACAATGTCTTGCGTGAACAGGGAAAGCCCACCATGTGATGCATGATGTAGTACTATATCTTAAATTGGGTCACAGTGAAGCAAGAAAAAATAGCGGAGAATTTAGGGCCACGTGGCCCTAAATTCATTAATTGTTTTATTTTTAAAAACCTAATAAAATTGGAAGTCTGTGATTCGAATTCAGTAGCTTCCAGTCCACTAAACAAAAATAATTGGGTGTCGGGGAAAATTATTTTTATGACCTAAACTTGAAAAATCTGAAAGGCAGTCTACCTTTAATATTTAGAAGAATTGTGTTCATATTTAGAAGAATTGTGTTCTGTGCAGGTTTTCTCCTGTCATTGAGCCATATTGGGATCCTCTCTAAACGAAGAAGATTCATTTCAATTAATAATTAATGAAATCTTTCCCAGTGAAACTCAGAATGACCTGTGGCATTAGATATAGTTCACATAGAATAGTTCTCAGAAAAATGCCAAGCCCGAGGACACCACATGGGCATAGCTTGTGTGTTAAAGTAGGCTAAAGTACAAAACCTCTGACGGTTGACCTAAACAAAACCTTTATGGAAATAACAGTGATTCCAAAAGAATCTAAGCAACACAATCCACGCACAGGCTGCAGCTTTTACAGCAATGTACTTGCTGCAGTGGAAATAAAGTTATTCCTTTATAATTAGAGGTCCACATTATATTTAGAGGTTGATTTCCAGATACATGTTACATAAGCATAGGGCAAGAATAACTCACCTAAGATGAGGGGTTAGGAGCTCATTTTTTGCTGACTTGAAAATGGACACAAAACTCAACCAGTTAACAGCTCATAAAAGTATGTAATATAATAAACACACAGCCATGACACATGCTTATGGGCTTACATTAAAATCTATTACTAGCATCAGAGAAGGTGACAATATATCCAAATAGCCAACTTATTTCAACTTATTCAAACCTCCACTGATTTTCCCAGGGGCAAGACATACTGAAATGTGCTGAATAAATTCAAGCAGTGATGAGTTTCAAAATTATTTATGTCTGACATAAATAGGAATATGAGCCTGCACCTCATGACAATGCATCAACGGCTGAACAGCACTGGACACGCTACACCTGGGGTGGTGGTTCAAGTTCTAGCTATGTGATACCTTTACTAGGGGTCTTTACTGCATGGACATGGTGGCATCACATAACCGCCTATAAGTGTAGAGTAATGGATCTGGGGAAGCCTGTGTACTGTGACCTTGCTCACACACAATTTTTCCATAGAATATTCCACTGATTATGGATTCCCCTTTGGGTTATATATGTAAGGCAGTAAAAACTAATCCATGACATAGATAACACTGATAAATTTCTTCTTACATGTCTTGTGACAGTGCACAGTAATGTCACAGTGCAAAAAAACATTCTGAAAGGTGGAAGAAGCTGCATGTAAAAGGTGATGTATGATGGAAGTCTTTAAAAAAGCTAGGCTTGGCATGTATGCATGGTACACACAACACACAGCTTGCATGGCATGCAGCTTGGAGAATATATATCACACACACACACACACACACACACACACACACACACACACACACACACACACACACACAGAGTATACCGGTATATCCATTCCTGTGTCTCAGGCCTGCAACACATTAAAAAAAAAATGTAATTAAAATTAAAAAAACTTGGCACAGGTGCAATTTAATAACGATGTGAGAAATAAATAATAATAAACAATTAAATAATGAGGTGATTTGAAACAGGTGATCTCAACACGTGATTCTTATCATGATTTGGTACAAAATCAGTATCCAGGAAAGGCCTAGTCTTTGAGGAGCAAAGATGGGTTGAAGATCTCCAGTTTGTCAACAAATGCACGAGAAAATTACTGAAATGTTTAAAAACAATGTTCCTCAAAGAAAACTAGGAAAGGATTTGGATATTTTGCCCTCTATGGTGCACATCATCATGAAACAATTCAAGGAATCTGGAGGAATTCCAGTACATAAAGGTAAGGGCGCAAGCCTAAGCTGAACACCCGTGATCTCCGATCCCTAAGATGATACTGCATCAAGAACCATCATTCATTTATAGCTAATATAACCACTTGGGCTCAGGATTAGTTAAAACTTTATCGTACAAAAAGGAAGCCTTATGTTAATGGTGTCCCAAAGCGCCATCAACTTTTCTAGACTTGGAGGCATTTGGGATGGACCATCACACAGTGGAAGCATGTATTGTTGTCAAACAAATCAATATTTTCTGTAAGAAATGGACACCGTGTGCTTCGGACCAAAAACAAAAAGGACCATCCAGACTGTTACCAGCAATGAGTCCAAAAGCCAGGGTCTGTCATAGTATGGGGTTGTGTCAGTGCTTTTGGCAAAGGTAACTTACACTTCTGTGATGGCAACATTAATGAACAAAAGTACACAGATTTTGGAGCAACATATGCTGCCTTGAAGATGACATCTTTTCCAGGGATATTTCAACAAGACAATGCAAAACCACATTCTGCACACATTACAAAGGCATGGCTGTGGAAGAAAAGGGTGCCTGTCCCCTCTGTCCCCAATAGAAATTGTGTGAAGAATTTTGAAATGAAAAATACAACAATGATGACCCTGTACTTTTGGTGGCATGGTGGTGTAGTGGTTAGCACTATCACCTCACAGCAAGAAGGTCCTGGGTTTGAGCCCAGTGGCTGAAGGAGGCCTTTCTGTGTGGAGTCTGCATGCTCTCCCAGTGTCTGCGTGGGTTTCCTCCGGGTGCTCCGGTTTCCCCCACAGTCCAAAGACATGCAGTTTGGTTCACTGGCTACTCTAAATTGTCCATAGGTGTGAATATCTGAGCTGTGATCAGACATTAGTTGTATGACGGCTGCCAACAGTGCTTTTGTATGCTTTTGACTCGGCCATGTTGAGCTGTGCCCTTCGTAATTCAGCTGTAAGCTGCAAGGAAGCCACTCCAAACCAACTGTTGCACACCTTAAGACCTATTTGCAGGAAAAACGGGGCAAAGTAACATCTGAAACGTTTTATCACTTGGCGTCTTCAGTCCCTAAATATCTTATGCTGGGTTCTGACTGGCCAAGAGCAATGCAGTGTTCGAGAGATTTAACAATTTTAAGTCTTTGTTTAAGAATTTTCTGAAATATTTGGAAAACAATACACATCGCTACTGATCCGTTACTAGTCAGTTATTAATCAATTACTAATTATTCATACATCAGTCACTAATGAGTTATTAATCAGTGACTAATCGGTCACTTCTGATTGACTGAGAGCAGTATGGTGGGTGCTGATTGACCGAGAGCAGTACGGTGTTCAGTTCATTTAACAAATTAAATCTTTTAAGTCTAAGAATTTTCTGAAACATTTGGTAAAACATACACATCTAATGATCAGTTACTAATTAGCCAGTAATCAGTTACTAATGAGTTATTAATCAGTTACTAATCATTCATTAATCATTTATAACTTTAGAGGTCCTCACGGCTTATCAGTATAAGCCTGGTGATCAACAGATTATCAAAAAAGTAATTAGTTTTAGCCCTACATATGTGAACTTTGGCATGAATTATGAGCAGAATGAGCTTTTGTCCTCTGAATGACACTGGAGGGAGGAGAATGAAACAATGCACCAGGGCAAACTGTACAGTCAGAAATAGTCCTGTCCTGATATATACTTATTGGGTCCTACAAGCATAATGTAGACCTTGTAGGACACTGCTACAGGGATATCCAACAAATCTCTTCTCCGCTGATGGTGGCTGAGGCACGAGGACAGTCACAGTTGTGTGATCGTTATGAACCAGGATTTGTTTTTGTTGGGATTCAGATTTATGCTCTAATCCCTTTGACCTCTTGGTGGTATCATATTACTGTTCCAGTAAACGGATGAGCATCCTCCTCCTGGTCAGTTGGCCAACCCTGTTGAACTCTTATTACAGACAAAGATTTAGAACCAGCCCCAGGCCAAATTAAACTGGTGGACACAATGACCCCAGTCTGTCAGACTAAGCAATGTTAGACATATTGCAAAGGAAGCTGCAGAAGTATGAATGTGTGTTCGCTTACTTTTTCACAATTCCAGCACTTTGTCCAAGATGGGATTTGCACACAAGTCTTACATACATCTAGTTCCTTCTCAGTTCTGCACATCTTTAATATTTTTAACCTCTAGCAGTGTGTTGCTCTTTTTATTTAATATTTGCACAAGTGTTTTTTTTTTTAATACATCTCCATCACAGATTCTGGAATTTGTTTCCTGCAGCATTAAGGACTTAAGCACTAAAATTAGAAAGTTTGCTCCTTTATTCCATAAGCGCATTAAAGCAATGGCTTATAAAGAGGCCTTAACCCTAAATCTCTGTATCAGGGGAGATCATAGGAGCATTGAAACCTCCCACTGAGAAAGAAAATCATAATCTGACCTTCATAATGTAATCTGCAAAAGGAGAAAATGATAATAAAACTGTAATTTCCCACAAGTATCACTATCACAGATCTGCGACCAAATAAAGACTGATTGGAGGTTTCTCTGCTCGCAGAATGCTGATGGTCCACATGTGACTGGATCATGATGTGGGCATGAGAGAGTTCACGTACACGCCACGGCCAACAAATTCTTCCATTTGCCTCAGCAGCTGAGTATAAAGGAGGAGGTGAAAATCTTTTCCATTGCTGTGCATTCAATTATGACGCAGATAGCCAGTTATTTTAGATATATTTGAAATATATTTTTATCTAAACAAAACTTTTTCCATGTCTCACTTGTGCATGAAGTGATTTGGCTGTACATGTTTCTCAATGACACCAGCCACTTTAATAAGGACACCTGTATGTTGGTGTCAGAGGTGGACAGTAACGAAGTACATTTATTTGAGTACTGTACTTAAGTACACTTTTTTAGTATCTGTACTTTACTTGAGTATTATTTTTTTTTGGAAACTTATGACTTTAATTTCACTACATTTGAAAGGCAAATATTGTACTTTTCACTCCACTACATTTCTATCAAGGTCATCGTTACTCGTTACTCTGAAGCAGCTTTGAAAGTGGATGTTTTTTCTTTTCTTTTCTAAAACGTGATGGTTTTCTCGCAGGTGAAACTGAGAGCTGATCAGTGGGTCACACCACATCCATAGACAGTATAAAATCAAGTTCAATGATTTCTCCGCAGCGTTATTTGAACACGATCAGTTGATGGCAGAATGGAAGCAGGCGGTTCTTTTGGAAAATGCACGCACCCATGGCCATATCTAGAACCCATGTGTAGGAGGGGGAGGAGCACAGAAAGACGGCAGGCCAGAATAAAGTTCAATCACTTTGTTTATTTTTGCTCTTTTCAGACGCAAACACCACTCTCTCAGCCATGCACACACACACAAGTCGTCTGGCTGGGGAGAGAGCTCACTTCCTCTGCTCTCTCTCTCTTTATATAGGGCGCGGTCACTGGGAAGACACACAAACACAGGTTAATTGACATCAGGTGTAGTGATTCTGCCACTTACCTTCCCTGACTCCGCTCTCCGGTCACAGACCGGCACTTGACCACACCCCCGCTGCCACATACCCCCACCACCCGACTCAGGTCGGGCAGCCGTCCGGCCTGCAACCGACTCCCACCCCCCCCGACGGGAGAGAAAGTCCGCCACAACCATCTGCGCCCCCGGCCTGTGGATCACCTTGAAGTTAAAGGGTTGGAGTGCCAGATACCAACGGGTGATCCGCGCGTTGGCATCCTTCATGCGGTGGAGACACTGGAGGGGCGTGTGGTCCGAACAGAGGGTGAAAGGGCGTCCCAGCAGGTAGTAGCGGAGGGCGAGGACCGCCCACTTGATTGCGAGGCACTCCTTTTCGATGGTGCTGTAGCGCCCCTCACATACCGAGAGCTTTCTGCTGATGTACAGCACTGGACGGTCCTCCCCCTCCACCTCCTGGGACAAAATGGCCCCCAGCCCTCTGTCCGACGCATCGGTCTGTAACATAAAAGGGAGAGAAAAGTCAGGGGAGTATAACAGTGGCCCCCCGCAAAGTGCAGCCTTCCCCTAAGGGAAAGCCCGCTGGCATTGCTCCATCCACTGGACCAGATCTGGTGCCCCCTTTTTAGTGAGATCAGTCAGTGGGCTGGTGATGTCCAAATAATTAGGTATAAACCTACGATAGTAGCCAACCAGCCCCAGGAACTGTCTCACCCCCTTTTTGGTCTTGGGCCTCGGGCAGGCTGCAATTACAGGTACTGCTGTCTTATTAATTTGGGGATGCACCTGCCTGTTGCCCAAGTGGAAGCCCAGATACCGTACTTCCACCCACCCAATCACACACTTCTTTGGGTTGGCTGTGAGACCCACTCGCCTCAGCGACCTAAGGACAGCCCTCAGGTGTTGTAGGTGCCGCTGCCAGTCATTACTATAAATAATGATGTCGAGGTATACGGCCGCATAGGTGGCGTGCGAGCGGAGGACCCTATCCATCAGCTGATGAAACATAGCGGGCGCCCCAAACAGCCCAAAAGTCCAGTGTCGAGTAAAAGCGAGCCGTGCCTAGTCGATCGATCAACTCATCAATATGAGGCATTGGGTACTCTATAGTCTACACAGAACCGGACCGACCCGTCGGCCTTGGGTACCAAGACCACCGGGCTGCTCCAGTCACTGTGAAATGACGATGCCCATTTCGAGCATGGCTTCGAGTTCTTCCCGAACCACTTTTTTCTTGTGTTCGGGTAGCCGGTAAGGGCGGCTGCACACTACCACCCCTGGGGGCGTCTCAATGTGGTGCTCTATGAGGTCGGTGCGGCCGGGCAGGGGTGAGAACACGTCCAAAAACTCGGTCTGCAACTGGGCAACCTCCGCGAGTTGGGTCGGGGAGAGGTGGTCTCCACAGGGGACCGGAGAGGTACGCGATGCCAATGCTCCCTTTTGAACCTCCAGCCCTAGCTCCGCCTTCTCCGGAACCAACGCCACGGAGACCTCCTCGTTCCAGAGTTTGAGCAGACTGAGGTGGTAAATCTGTAGCGCCCCACCCCTGTCCGTTCGCCTCACCTCATAATCGACGTCCCTGACTCGCCATGTGACCTCAAAGGGTCCTTGCCACTTGGCGATCAATTTGGAGGTTGATGTGGGCAACAGTACGAGTACTTTATCTCCTGGTGCGAACTCCCTAAGGCGCGTACCCCTGTCGTACAGGCGGGTTTGCCGTTCTTGGGCCTGCCGCAAATTCTCCTGGGTTAGGTGTGTGAGTGTGTGGAGTTTTGTGCGCAGGTCAATAACGTATTGAATTTCGTTTTTACTTGGTGAAGGTCCCTCCTCCCAATTTTCTCGCAGTATATCTAGAATGCGGTGCGGCTTACGCCCATATAATAATTCGAACGGGGAGAACCCCGTGGAGGCTTGGGGGACTTCTCGCACTGCAAATAACAAGGGTTCGAGCCATTTATCCCAATTACGTGCGTCCTCACTTACGAATTTTTAAATTTTATTCTTGAGGGTGCGATTGAACCGTTCAACTAAACCATCCGTTTGTGAGTGATACATGCTGGTGCGGATCGGCTTAATACCTAATAACCCATACAGTTCGTTCAGTGTACGTAACATAAACGAGGTGCCTTGGTCAGTCAGAATCTCTTTCGGGATTCCAACTTGGGAGATGACGCGGAAGAGCGCTTCTGCAATACTGCGTGCTGACTCCGTGCTGACTCCGCCCTCCGGTCACAGACCGGCGCTTGACCACGCCCCCGCTGCCACACCATGTTTCAGTTTTCTGAAAGGATTAAAGATTCGTTTTGTTTTAAATGTTTGCTCTGTTTGCTGAAAATGAACCATATCACGGCCTACAAAAACTCGCCGTCCAACCTGTCGAAACATATTGAGGTACAGTTAGGTCCATAAATATTTGGACAGAGGCAACATTTTTCTAATTTTGGTTCTGTACATTACCACAATGAATTTTGAACAAAACAATTCAGATGCAGTTGAAGTTCAGACTTTCAACTTTAATTCAGTGGGTTGAACAAAATGATTGCATAAAAATGTGAGGAACTAAAGCATTTTTTAAAACATAATCCCTTCATTTCAGGGGCTCAAAAGTAATTGGACAAATTAAATAATTGTAAATAAAATGTTCATTTCTAATACTTGGTTGAAAACCCTTTGTTGGCAATGACTGCCTGAAGTCCTGAACTCATGGACATCACCAGACGCTGTGTTTCCTCCTTTTTAATGCTCTGCCAGGCCTTTACTGCAGCGGTTTTCAGTTGCCGTTTGTTTGTGGGCCTTTCTGTCTGAAGTTTAGTCTTTAACAAGTGAAATGCATGCTCAATTGGGTTGAGATCAGGTGACTGACATGGCCATTCAAGAATATTCCACTTCTTTGCTTTAATAAACTCCTGGGTTGCTTTGGCTTTATGTTTTGGGTCATTGTCCATCTGTATTATGAAACGCTGACCAATCAGTTTGGCTGGATTTGAGCACACAGTATGTCTCTGAATACCTCAGAATTCATCCGGCTGCTTCTGTCCTGTGTCACATCATCAATAAACACTAGTGACCCAGTGCCACTGGCAGCCATGCATGCCCAAGCCATCACACTGCCTCCGCCGTGTTTTACAGATGATGTGGTATGCTTTGGATCATGAGCTGTATCACGCCTTCGCCATACTTTTTTCTTTCCATCATTCTGGTAAAGGTTGATCTTGGTTTCATCTGTCCAAAAAATGTTCTTCCAGAACTGCTGGCTTTTTTAGATGTTTTTTAGCAAAGTCCAATCTAGCCTTTTTATTCTTGAGGCTTATGAGTGGCTTGCACCGTGCAGTGAACCCTCTGTATTTACTTTCATGCAGTCTTCTCTTTATGGTAGCTTTGGATATTGATACGCCTACCTCCTGGAGAGTGTTGTTCACTTGGTTGGCTGTTGTGAAGGGGTTTCTCTTCACCATGGAAATTATTCTGCGATCATCCACTACTGTTGTCTTCTGTGGGCGTCCAGGTCTTTTTGCATTGATGAGTTCACCAGTGCTTTCTTTCTTTCTCAGGATGTACCAAACTGTAGATTTTGCCACTCCTAATATTGTAGCAATTTCTCGGATGTTTTTTTTCTGTTTTCGCAGCTTAAGGATGTCTTGTTTCACCTGCATGGAGAGCTCCTTTGACCGCATGTTTTCTTCACAGCAAAATCTTCCAAATGCAAGCACCACACCTCAAATCAACTCCAGGCCTTTTATCTGCTTAATTGAGAATGACATAACGAAGGAATTGCCCACACCTGCCCATGAAATAGCTTTTGAGTCAGTTGTCCAATTACTTTTCCATTATATAACTATAACTTGAATATGTTTCAGTAAACAGGTAAAAAAAACAAAATTTGTGTCAGTGTCCAAATATATATGGACCTAACTGTATGTAAATGTTTTATTCCAAGAGAAAGCTTGTAATGAAGTTGTCTGTGCTTTTAGAGCTAGCGATAACATTGCAATAGCTATGCAGTCTGGTTAGTCAAATGACTTTCTATGGATTTGCCCGCCAAGTTGCCATCACCTTGTCCACGGCTAACATAGCTAGTTAACTTGGACACCGTTAGTTAGCATGTAAAAACGGAATTACGCTAACATGAATAACGTTAACTTATCTGAAGTCCTTTCAGAAATATGTTTTAGCATAATCTTGCCAAATAAACAGAATGTAGAAATCTTTCTTTTCTAGTAGTGTTAGCTACCCAATGTGATTTCAAGTTTGAAAAGAGTTTGCTAGCATGTCAGGTGGCGTTTCACTGACTAACTAGCTTAAAGTGCATATCCTGGACCAAATTCTTTTTTTTATATGAAAGTATGTCCCTTTACACACTCATCCAGAAGGGTAATTTTGCACAAGGCCATCTGTCTACAGCAGAAAAAAATAAAATAACAAAACGTGTCTGGAAAAATCCCAAGGGAGTCTGGAGCCAGATTCGTGATGTCACCTGCGGAAGTGCCAGCAGGCTGCGAGAGCTTTGCACGGTTTCAATGCACAGCCTGTGTAGACCAAGCGCTCCCATTTCTCTCTCATTGTCCGGTCTTTTGGGAAACGATGAGTACTAATCCCATCAAGATTGGTGTTGCTACACCCTCCTACGATACATCTATTAACCATTTTAATAATTACGTGATAACGTTAAAGAAATTTGCAGAAAACCACCAGGTCATTTTCTCATAAACAAACCAGTGCTGACGTAGGATTCAGAGGGAGGCGTCCCGCACGCGACGTCACGAAAATCAATGTTTGCCGGGAAATCCAAATGCTAAGTTTTTTCAGAGGCGGACCAATTCACCTCAAATGGCTTGATTTCAACTGAATTTTTCTGGTATTGCGCACGGTAAAAAAATTGCAGAGAATGCAGAATGTGACAGATATTTGACCAAAGTTTAATATAAAATAGGAGAATTACATTGATCTTGCTCCTGAATTTACCCGTGATATACACTTTAATGTTTAACCACCATGATGGCACAGCATGCGTTCATTTTGTGAATTCACATTTCTGTCTTTGGTAACGGCATTAGGTTTTGTAAGCGTTGTGGCAATAATACAATGATGCGTTGACAGCAAATGTACTTTTAATACTTAAGTATTTTTAAAAGCAAGTACTTCAGTACTTTAACTTAAGTAAAAATTTGACTGGACAACTTTCACTTGTATCAGAGTAACATTTGACCAGTGGGATCTGTACTTTGGCTTAAGTAATGAAGTTGGGTACTTTGTCCACCTCTGGTTGGTGTTAAACTTTCAACTTTCTTAATGTCACATATGTATAGTGATGCACATCTGCATTCAATGCATCTGGAAGCAGCAGAACTGCTCGATTGTAGAGAAATGGACCATTTCAACATGATGAACAACAACACTGCTGTATATCATACTATATTGCAAAATTAAGAATATCTTAATTAAGATAACACCATCAAGTAGAAAATAAAACACTAAAATAGGAAAGATTTAATACTTTCAACCTCCTAAATGCTTTCTAGTTTTGACCGGGGTCAGTGCAATCCTGAGCCTCCCACTGGGACTATCACAGGGGCACAAGGAGGGTGATAGCCAGCGGACACGGTAATATTTTGGCTATGCATCAAGCCAGCTAAATATACTCTTTCTGTACTATCCTGGGAGGACAGATCTTTGTGGAGTAATCCCTGTGTTGTAACCTAATGCCATGTTAAGGACTGACAGTAAAGGTCTTAGCATGCAAGACAAGCCCGGTGTGGGAAGAGGTTGATTTAGAGATTGCCATCAATGGCCATTTTGCATGCAAAGCAAAGTGCTGATGCTCTGTGTGTCCAAGGAGAATAAACGAAGTAATGAATAGAGTCAAATACAGCAGCATAGAGTCATAGACTGCTCTATAATTTAATATATGATTTATAAAACATGACAGTATGAGATTTTCAAAGACCATAAGAGAACCTAACGCTTGTGCATGAAGTGATTTGGCTGTACATGTTTCTCAATGACATGCATCTCTTATAACAACAACTTTACACCTTGCAGGCCTCATGACAAGCTGGCAGAAAACTGACAGTCGAGACAGTACCATGGGGCGGTGTGGGGCTAAAATAGGCCACCATTTATATACGTGTGGGTGATGTCTGACATACCATATACTTGTATAATGATACATTCAGCAGAATGAATTAGGCTTGGCTAACAATAGCAGACATTTTTATACACAATTTTTTATCAAGGTTCTGGTTCCATTTAGCAAAAAACATACATGCACCAGCCACTTTAATAAAGACACCTGTAGCTACAGCTGCACATTCATGCAGGTATCAAATCAGCCAATCGTGTGGCAGCAGTACACGTGGACGGTGAGTTTATGGTAAAAGAGACACTACAAATCACACAAATCCATCAAAATTAGGTAGAAGCAGCTGACTAATTTATATTGTAGGAGCATTTTTAAAATGAGGCTTGAGAGACTTTATTTTCAAGAAGGTTAATAACCAGTTTAGCTCGTGCTAATCTTACACTGGGTAGTAACGAAGTAATGAATAGAGTCTTACACTGGGTAGTGCCAGGCTTGAGACCGACACTAATGGTGATGATACACGGGGCAACTTTTTGGGCAATGTTGCCGAGCAATGTTGCTGGCAACGGGCAACTAGGTGAGACACAGGGCAACTTTTCAGGGCAACTAACAATGGGCAACAACAGTTAGCAACGGCAGTTTATGGTGATGATACACGGGGCAACTTTTTGGGCAATGTTGCCGAGTAATGTTGCTGGCAACGGGCAACTAGGTGAGACACAGGGCAACTTTTCAGGGCAACTAACAATGGGCAACAACAGTTAGCAACGGCAGTTTACAGTTAGCTAAAAAAAAAATCGATGTCTTAATTTTTGCTGTGACCATTTAATCAAGCTGTCTGTTGTTTTTTAGAGCTTTGGTGAGGTAAATTCTTCCATATAGAATATTAAAATAACAACTTACCGGTGTAAAAACAGATGAGGAGTCTCTCCATCTCTTCACTCCACTGACACTGAGCGGCCGCCATATTTGTTTGAAATTTCTGATCCGAACCGCACCGGAGGTCACATGACTCGATACTCGCGTTCTGATTGGCTTATCTCAAAAAGTTGCCAGAGATTATCAAAACCATTCAGAAAGAAACAATGTTGCCCAATCTCAATAGAAAAGAGTCAAAACGCAATTGCCCAGCAACATTGCTCGGCAACATTGCCCAAAAAGTTGCCCCGTGTATCATCACCATAAGTACGCACCGTCTTGTACAACCCTAGTGGTTAGGTATTTTACCTAACCTGCATGTCTTTGAACTGTGGGAAATAGGAAGAACATGGAAACCACACAGAAAGGCCCTTGTTGGCTATGGGGCTCAAACCGAGAACCTTCTTGTTGTGAGGCACTACACCACCATGCCGCTTGTGACTATATATTACTTTACAGATAATATAACTTCCCTCAGAAACACTATAACGCAAACGAAGTTCACAAGATGAAAAAAAACCCTGAAAATTTGACAATTTACTGGGTTTTGTTTTTCAAAGAAACCATTTTATGATACAATGTTTCCATCATTCAATTAAGAGCTCGTCTTCTAAATAACGGCATGAAGTGAAATTCTTTACCTGTATTTTTACATTATTTGTTGATTTTTTTAAAAATGTGAAACAGCATTGCTGATTAATATTTATGACATTTGTATAACAAAACTGTATTATAAAATAGTTTAAAGAGGACGTCAGGTTTTTATTAAAAAAAAACATCTTAAACCCCTTGAGAATAATATTACAGTAATCTGAGGAATATTATCTAAAACTTAATTTAGAATGATGTTTTTCTCTCTGCCAAGTTATTTAGTCCACGAAGACTGTTAGACATAAAAACATTCTTTGTGGGAATTGAGCATGAGGTCAGCTTGCTAATCTTGTCTAACTAGTATTCGAGACACACCTACTTAAAGTCACAAGCAAAGAAACAATGCTTTGCCATTTTGAATCATATTGTGACTAATCAAAACAACTGTCACATTAAATACGTTCATAGGACCACGCCCTGTTGTGAATTAATGTTATTGTTGGTGTTTTTCTTTGTTTTTGTTTGTTTTGGATTGTTTTTTTTTGTGGGGGAAAAGTCTGCAAAATGGCAATTCATGACATAGCAGTTATCAAATTAATTGCTGTAATATAACAGTAACTGTCTTTTTGTAGAGGTTTTTTTTTCAGAATTATTTTTTTTTAACAGTGTAAGAGTTCTTATTTCATTTTAGGCGGCATATGTTTTACTGACGCATCAAATCCAAGTCATCAGTACCGATACGTCAGAACTCCGAATTAGGCGTATCCTCTGTACCTGCTTAGAGCTTAGCTAATCAGATTAGCTCGGTATTGCACTGCTCTTCTCTTCTGCTTTTAGAGGCAAGCCCATGACACACTTACCGGTAGCACTCATCAAATCTTCCTGACAAAAAGTAAACCGAGCAGCTACCTTGTCACAAATAACGTCATTAATTGTGATGACATTAACTAGTTAAACACAGAAGATAAAAGCTTGTTTGCAAGACGTGGCAAGTCTGGCACTGCTCGCATTCTACTGCCAATTCTTAATGTGATGACACGTGATATGCCTTCAAAAGGCAAGGATAAAAGATAGCAACATAACTTTTTGTGTTGTATGATCAGGGCTGTTTAGCATATAAAGGGGCGCTGATCTAGTCAAACAGAGAATGCTTTCTAGATTTAGAGTAGTAATATGTTTAAGTGTAATTAAACACCTTCTGGTTTTGTGTAATGTACTGTACTGCTATATTATTTACAGATGTGGACAAATTTGTTGGTACCCTTATAGCTCGTTGAAGCAATATTTTATTCCTCCTGAAAAGCAATGAAATTAAAAGCAACTGTCTCATGTATACTTGCATGCCTTTGGTATGTCATAGAGTAAAGCAAAAAAAAAAAGCGTTAGAAGAAAGGATTTATTGTTTATTTTACAAAGATATTTTAAATTATTCTATCCACCTTCACTGGATATGAGCAATCACACGCTCTGATTGGCTACTCTACTACTAAGCTATCAGCTCATATACCGTGAGTGATGATACGCAGTCCGTCATTTGTGTATTGTTTCCAAGTGCTAGGTTCGATACCTCTCCATTTCATGTTTCTCTTTGCTGAATCTTTGAATCTAAGCTGTAGCCTTCCCTGGTTTCTTCTTCCTTTGTACAACTGAGAATACAGCAATGAGTAGAGAAAAACAAAATGGCGGCGCATGTTGCTTAACCAACCGAAGACGAAATAAAAACTCTACTCGAAAACACCCCCCCCCCCAAAAAAGCGCAACAAAATATGGAATGAATGTATTTGATGATAAGAACATATCTTTTTTTTTCAAGAATTATTATTGTCACATTTTTCACAAATTGCTTCTGTCATTTCACCGGTTTTGTTAAGTGGAAATGATTTTGTCGGACATTTTTATATAAAGTTTCATTTATCGAATTTGCAAAAAATAAAAATGCTCCGTTTCTCAAAATCCAGTGACTGTGGATAGAATAAAACAATTAATCCACTCAATCTTGTCATATATAGCTTATAGCCTACTTGGCGCTATGCACCTCTTCGGCTATCAGCTCATATACGACTCGATTTCATGGAATAACTGTTAAATAGCCTGGACAGATTTGTTGGTACCAATAGAAAAGATTATAAATAATTGGATTATAGTGATATTTCAAGCTAATTGTTTGACCTAAATTACTATCACAGGCGTCTTCAATCTTGTACTCAGTCATTCCGTCTATTTAAATGGAGAAAAGTTGTCACTCTGCCGTTTGGTATCATCATGTGCACCATACTGAACATGAAAGCAAAGGAAAGAGTTGTTTGAGGAAATCATAAAGAAAATTATACACAAGCATGTTAAAGGCAAAGACTATAAGACCAGCTCCATGCAGCTTGATGTTCCTGTGACTACATTTGTAAATATTATTAAGAAGTTTAAGTTTCATGGGACTGTTGCCAACCTTCCTGGACGTGACTGCAAGAGGAAAACCCATCACAGATTGAACAGAAGGATGGTGCCGATGGTAGGCAAAGAGCCAAGGACAACTTCCAAAGAGACAAAAGTTTAACTCCAATGTCAAAGTACATCAGTGTCTGATTGCACCATCTGTCACTTTTTGAGTGACAGTCGGCTCAATGGAAGAAGACCCAGGAGGACTCCATTGTTGAAAGAAAAACTTTAAAAAGCCAGACTGAAATTTATTAAAATACATATTGACAAGCCACAATGCTTCTGGGAGGATGTTCTTTGAACAGATGAGACAAAACTCAAGCTTATTGGCTCAGCTCGATATCCCCAGAAGAAAAAAAAAACAAGCTTTCAAAGAAAAGAACACCATGCCTATTGTGAAACACAGAGGAGGCTTGGTTATGATTTGAGGCTGCTTCGCTGCATCTGGCACAGGGTGCCTTGAATCTGTGCAGGGCACAATGAAATCTCAAGACTACCAAGGCATTCTGGAGTGAAACGTACTACCCAATGTCAGAAAGCTATGTCTTAGTTGCAGGTCATGGGAACAGAATAAAGACCCAAAACACACAGCTAAAAGCACCCAAGAATGACAAAGAACAAAACACTGAACTATTCTGAAGAGGCCTTCTCTGAGTCCTGATCTGAATTCTATCAAACATCTCTGCAAGAGCTGAAACATGCAGGGTGGAGAAGGCATCCTTCAAACCTGAGACAGCTGGAACAGTTTGCTCAGGAAGAGTGGAACAAACTACCTGTTGGCAGATTCAGGAGTCTCTCTGAGAACTATAGAGATTGCTTGTTCGCAGTGATTGTTGCTAAAGGTTGTACAACAAAATATTAAAGCTAAGGATACCATCAGGGTGGCACGGTGATGTAGTGGTTAGCGCTGTCGCCTCACAGCAAGAAGGTCCGGGTTCGAGCCCCGTGGCCGGCGAGGGCCTTTCTGTGCGGAGTTTGCATGTTCTCCCCGTGTCCGCGTGGGTTTCCTCCGGGTGCTCCGGTTTCCCCCACAGTCCAAAGACATGCAGGTTGGGTTAACTGGTGACTCTAAATTGACCGTAGGTGTGAATGTGAATGGTTGTCTGTGTCTATGTGTCAGCCCTGTGATGACCTGGCGACTTGTCCAGGGTGTACCCCGCCTTTCACCCGTAGTCAGCTGGGATAGGCTCCAGCTTGCCTGTGACCCTGTAGAAGGATAAAGCGGCTAGAGATGATGAGATGAGATGAGGATACCATCATTTTTGTCCATGCCATTTTCATTTGTTTTACCTGTATGTAAAATATTCAGTTGAATCAAAAATCAAAAGCAAAGTCTGATTTGTGTTAAACATAGAATAAACAATGATGGACGCCATTACCTTTTGTCAGTTTCAAGTTATTTCAGACAAGGTTGTGGGTTCTTTTTTTTTTCATGGAAGGGTACCAACAATGTCCATATCTCTATAGATCTGTGTTATAGGACTCTAATGAAGAAGCCTTTATTTGTCGCATGCACACTCAAGCACAGTGAAATTCATCCTCTGCATTTAACCCATCTGAAGCAGTGAACACACGCACACACACACACACACACACACACACACAGAGCAGTGGGCAGCCATACTACAGCACCCAGGGAGCAGTTAGGGGTTAGGTACCTTGCTCAAGGGCACTTCAGCCCAAGGCCGCCCCATGTTAACCTAACTGCATGCCTTTGGACTGTGGGGCAAACCGGAGCACCCGGAAGAAACCCATGCAGACATGGGGAGAACATGCAAACTCCACACAGAAAGCCCCCACCCCCGTTGGCCACTGGGCTCGAACCCAGAACCTTCTTGCTGTGAGGTGACAGTGCTAACCACTACACCACTGTGCCACCCATGTGATGGTAGTCTTTATATTCACCTGACCTCACAGATAATGAAGTCTCCGTTTTCAGTCAGCTGTTCCACTAAACATCTACGAGACTTATAACTTCTTATATGTCTGAGCTGGTAAATATTTTGTATACTTGGCAACACGTCCTTGTGACGAAAATAAAAGCTTAGATCTTAATCTTGTGAAATATATGCATCAACACTGATGCCTAAAGATAATCAAGGCTATGTACATACTACATCCAACTATTTGTTACTCTGAAAACCACACTTTGACCTTTCTACACCAAGGCTCTGACCTTTCTCTAATGGTGTACCCATCTCGATTCTCTCCTTTTATCCACATTATTTATTTCATTATGAGTATACACAAATTAATGACCTGATTCTATTTGTGTCATAGTGTCACATTTCTCTAGTGAATGAGCGGGTCGTGAAACCAAGCCATGAATATCCATACTTGCTGAAAGACAAGCAGCACTGAGACACATACATTTATTGTGTGACTGAAAAGTATGTGCGTCACTCAGGTTATACTTGGCCTACAAAATTCCTGTCTAAGGAGAATTGATGTATGTACTTGCATCAATAACTAATATTGCTTAAGATATAGATGAAACCAGGAGTCTTGGGTTTAAAAAAAAGAAAATAATGAAGAACAAGTAACAGACAAATCTGTCTTATGATGAAATTAGCATACAAAGACACTGAATGGCAAAATTTATGAGGACAGCTTGCACAGAACAACAGCATTCAGAAAAAAATTGACTGCAAAAAAAAAGAAAGAAAGAAATGAGGTGGTGGAAATGCAAATCTGCTACAAATGATATGCAATCAAAAGCTGCAGTATGAATAGATTATTCAAAACAAAAAATCTGATGAGAACAGAAGTAGGTTTTTTTTTTTTATCATTGTGAATCTGGAATCCGGCAGGTTTTGGATCATTGGCCTCCAGCGTATTTATCCGAGTTGTTCACAGGCTAGGACTGTTTCTTGGCAAGCTAAAAAAGGCTTTCGTTTCTTAAAAGCCCGAGCTGTGTCCTGGTGCTTGGGATCAAGACAAAGACAAACAGTGATGAAGGGGCCAGCAGCACTAATAACCTTCTCCTGCTTGACCAGAACAAAGATTTATGTGGGCCTGAAATTTGAAATTTCAAATACTGCCAATGGGCTAAATAGAGTCTAGCGGGTACAGGGCAGAGGCAACCTGAAGCCCAGGCTCCATGCTCAATACCATGTGCAAATAAAGTTCACTCCCGTATATAGACTGCACTAGCCAGGCCTAGGCACGACAGGCTATTTCAAACGTTGTTAATTAACACTGACACCTGGACCCTCGATGGTCTCTCCAGCACCAGCCAGAGGAAAAGAGAAGCCATCATCTTTACCACTACAATAGTAAAAAAAGATAAGAGTGTAAAGATGCAGTGCTTGATTATGGGGTATAAGGTGTATTGGGTGTGGTGACAATAATGACATTTTATGAGCTATGATCGTAAATAGTCATAAAGAGTTTTAAAGGCAACACTTAACAAGACACACCTTAACTAAACAAATATGATGATTTTTCCTTGAAGAATGATAACCGAAACAATTATTAACTTAATAATTAAAGCAGTACAGGAATAGTCTTGATGGGAATAGTTTTAAGAAAACCATGCCATTATTGGCTTCATACTCCATGTAACTGGTTCCACTCCAATACAGTCAGCTTAACCAATTTACAAGTTACCAGGAATAACAAGATATCTACTCAGAGGAAAAAGCCCAGTCTCTGTGGTATCCCAGCCTCTGTAAACAGGAAGGAAAAGGTAATTATGTAGACCACCAACATCCAAGAAATTACAAGTATACAGAAAATCTTTACATGCCTGTTGGTCATCAGTTAGGCACAGTGGTGTAGTGGTTAGCGCTGTTGCCTCACAGCAAGAAGGTTCTGTGTTCGAGCCCAGAGGCTGACGGGGTCCTTTCTGTGTGGTGCTCCAGTTTCCCCCACAGTCCAAAGACATGAGGTTAGGTTAACACAGGGGGCAGCCTTAGGCTGAGGTGCCTTTGAGTAAGGCACCTGCTCCCCGGGTGCTGTTAGCATGACTGCCCACTGCTCTGGGTATGTGTGTGTGCTCATTGCTCATGCGTTCACTGCTTCCAATGGGTTAAATGCAGAGAAGAATTTCACAAGTGTACATGTGATGAATAAAAGTTGTTGTTCTTCTTCTTCAGTTCAGTAAGCTTGTCCTTTTGCACTCGCATTCAAGTGTATCCTTGGCAGCACGTGTGCATTTGTTTGCAATTTGAATTTCAAAGCGGCTAGCTAACGTCCACCAAAATTAAACCTAGTCACAAATTTCTAGTTACTTATTTCATTAATCATTTTTTGCGGTCAAGGAGTCCATCGAGTTAAATAACTCACTGATGTTTGCTCACATTCAAATCACAAAATTTGCACAGTTTTTGTGTCTGATAAAGCCACTATCTATGGAAAACAACAAACAGACTACTGTTGCATGCACTGCAGTGCTGAAGAACCATAAATGGGACTCAATGAACACACTGACTCAAGTGATAGACTAAATGAAAGAGAAAAGAATCTCAGTTGGGACTGAAAGGATTCACGGACTCAAGGGGTGCAGGAGTAGGTTTGGCATGCACACAATTGCAAATACAAGACAATTCAATGACATTTAAAAATCACTTCCATATATATATACACACTACCGTTCAAAAGTTTGGGGTCACTTTGAAATTTCCTTATTTTTGAAAGAAAAGCACTGTTCTTTTCAATGAAGATCACTTTAAACTAATCAGAAATCCACTCTATACATTGCTAATGTGGTAAATGACTATTCTAGCTGCAAATGTCTGGTTTTTGGTGCAATATCTCCATAGGTGTATAGAGGCCCATTTCCAGCAACTATCACTCCAGTGTTCTAATGATACAATGTGTTTGCTCATTGCCTCAGAAGGCTAATGGATGATTAGAAAACCCTTGTACAATCATGTTAGCACAGCTGAAAACAGTTTAGCTCTTTAGAGAAGCTATAAAACTGACCTTCCTTTGAGCAGATTGAGTTTCTGGAGCATCACATTTGTGGGGTCGATTAAATGCTCAAAATGGCCAGAAAAATGTCTTGACTATATTTTCTATTCATTTTACAACTTATGGTGGGAAATAAAAGTGTGACTTTTAATGGAAAACACAAAATTGTCTGGGTGACCCCAAACTTTTGAACGGTAGTGTACATAAACTATCGTTGATGTTCATGAAGTTAATCTGGACAATTGAAATGTAATGATTTGGTTTGCATAATTCAAAGAGAAAGGCAGTTTGTTACTGCAAAACCCCACAGCATCAACTCCGTACATGGCAGTGACTGATACAGCTGAATTTACTTCAGTGCCTTATTCAAAAAGTCAGAATCATGTGTGAATAAAAGCCATGTACTGACTCTTAACAGCAATAGAGACTGGTAACATGCAAAGCATCGCAGAATTATACCGCTCTGTCGATTGTATGTCACAGTCACTTGATACATTTATAAAATATGTCCACTGACTGTTAAATGTTCTGAGAATATTGCGTTTAACCCATCAGCGACAGTCAGGAGGGTAAGCAGTCCCCGGTCTCCAGAAATATCCGTATTCTTTTAAATTTACCCCTATAATTGAAATGTGCACTTTTGTTTAGACAAGAGCACAAATTTATCAAACGTGCAAAATGTTTGTTAATTCAAGGACTCATGTGATATATTGAGTGATTTACTGGAAATACAGTACCAGTCTAAAGTTTGTACACCCCACTCATTCATATGCGTTTCTGTATTTTGATTATTTTCTACATTGTAGAACAATACTGAAGACATCAAAACTATGACATAACATATATGGAATTATGTGGTAAACAAAAAAGTATTTTAAAAAAACGTTTCATATTTTAGATTCTTCAAAGCAGCCAGCGTTTACCTCGGTGACGCTTTGCACACTATTAGCATTATCTTAACCAGCTTCATGAGGGAGTCACCTGGAATACTTTTCAATGAACAGCTCTGCCTCGTCAAAAGTTACAGCCTTTCGACTTCATAAAATCGGTGAAATTTAGTTCTCTCTGAAATTGGTCATGGTGATGCATGTTTATTTCTGTAATGTCTCACTAAATATCAGGCCATTCTGTGGCTAGGAAGTTATTTAATTTGAGGGGATTCCCGAGCAAATAATGTGCATGAAATCGCTCGCTTCGCGCAGTCAAGCAGAGAGAGGAAGTCTGTGTGTGCATGTGCAGGTTTACCTTGACCGTGCACTGACAGTTACATCATTCTGTCGCTACACGAATAGCTCATTACACCGAGGTGCTCGCTGACTGCTGATATTTATTAGTTTGGTCCTGTGTTTCCTTTCCTTCGCAACATAGCGTCTTTTATTCTCACTTTCCGTTACTGTAGTCGGTCTTCCATGTTTCATTCACACACGTCCTTCATTTTTCTCTCCTGTTTCAGATTTGTATGCCACAATGCCTTGCACGAACGGGGAAATCCCACCATGTGATGCATGACATAGTATCTTGAATTGGGTCATGGTGAAGCAGGAAAAAATAGTGGAGAATTTAGGGCCACGTGGCTCTAAATTAATTAATTGTTCTATTAGGGGGGAAAAACTAATAAAATTGGAAATCTGTGATTCAAATTCAGTAGCTTTCAGTCCACTAAACAAAAATAATTGGGTGTCAGGGAAAATTCTTTTTATGACCTACACATGAAAAATCTGAAAGGCAGTCTACCTTTAATTAATGCAAGTTCTTGCCTTCTTAATGCATTTGAGATCATCAGTTGTGTTGTGTCAAGGTAGTGTTGTTATTTAACAGTTATTCCACGAAATCAAGTCGTACATGAGCTGATGGCCAATGAGGCACGTAGCACTGAGTCGGCTATAAGCCATGTACGACGAGATTGTGTGGAATGACCGTTTTATTCTATCCACATTCACTGGATTTTGAGAAAAAGAGCATTTTTATTGTTGGTTTTTTTTGCAAATTCGATCAATAAAAACTTTATACAAAACGTCTGACAAAATCATTTCCATTTCGAATATAAACAAACCGGTGAAATGACAGTAGCAATTTGTGAAAAATGCTGTAATAATAATTGTTGAAAATATACTTTTATTCCATATTTTGTTGCTTTTTTTATTTTGGGGGGTTTTGTTTTCAAGTAGAGCTTTTATTTCGTCCTTGGTTGGTTCAGCAACACGCTCCGCCATTTTGTTTTTCTCTGCTCACAGTATATGAGCTGATAGCCTAGTAGTCAAGTAGCCAATCAGAGCGTGCAATTGCTCATATCCAGTGATAGAATGAACAGTAAATAGTCCTATTCCACAACTGTAGTAATCCATAACATGTCAAGAACCGCTCAACTAAGTAAAGAGTAATGACAGTCTATAATTACTTTGACATGAAGTGTCTTTTAATTAATAAAAAAGAAAAAACACTGAATTAGAAGGTGTGTCCAAACTTTTGACTGGGACTGTATATAATATTGTTAGAGCTTGTTTTATATTGAATAAGCCTATGCCTGAGCAGACTTGAGCCTGTGGTCTTGCTGTCCTGGTAAGCTTCAGAGAATGGACAAATTCAGGATCATGTAAAATCAACAATTAAATTCTGCTAAGTCAGTAATCCACATATGAAGAGCAGGCCCCTGATTTTATTAGTCAGTTCAAATCCTGAACAAAATAATAATAATAAGCATTAGCCGTGGTGGTTTATATATAGAGATAAAGGAGGATGGAGTACAACAGGGAACTACAGTGAGGCAGACTAGCAGATGGCACATCAGACAGACAGTAGGATTGAGAGTTCGACAGATGGGATTGGATGGCTTAAAGAAAAGCGGGGAGAGTGCATCAAAAGTAGGCGTCAGAAGCACAGTACTGCTGACCCACTGCTTGTGGCAACTCCTTAGGTTTTCTGTTTATCCTAATCCAAGTCGACACACTAACACACAAGCACAGACTTGTGTCTGCACTGTAATCCAAGCATTCTTCAATAAGGTTTACACTGTACGAATGGACAGATTTTGTTTTTACAGGATCATTTATATCATCCTGCATTTCTTATTACATAAATCACAAACTGGAGAATTGCCATTCTTGTTATCCTCTTTTACCCAGCCAAGAATGACTCCACAGTCCTCTTCTGCGCTTTTTAAAGTGTTATTTCTGTAGACATGATATTACCACTGTTTATACCCAAAGCACAAGCCAAGATTGCACCGAATGATGACGTACAGTAAGTGGAACGGAGTCATCTTCTTGAATAACAGGTCTATCCTTTGAGGATCTTTATCATATAATCTGTCATGGAAAACATATTATTGCACAATCTGGCACTGTTTTTGGCCAAGATTTCATTGCGATAATGTTGTACAGTGTGGCAAGTAATAATCTTATTACTTACACTACCGTTCAAAAGTTTGGGGTCACTTTGAAATGTCCTTATTTTTGAAAGAAAAGCACTGTTCTTTTCAATGAAGATCACTTTAAACTAATCAGAAATCCACTCTATACATTGCTAATGTGGTAAATGACTATTCTAGCTGCAAATGTCTGGTTTTTGGTGCAATATCTCCATAGGTGTATAGAGGCCCATTTCCAGCAACTCTCACTCCAGTGTTCTAATGGTACAATGTGTTTGCTCATTGCCTCAGAAGGCTAATGGATGATTAGAAAACCCTTGTACAATCATGTTAGCACAGCTGAAAACAGTTGAGCTCTTTAGAGAAGCTATAAAACTGACCTTCCTTTGAGCAGATTGAGTTTCTGGAGCATCACATTTGTGGGGTCGATTAAATGCTCAAAATGGCCAGAAAAATGTCTCGACTATATTTTCTATTCATTTTACAACTTATGGTGGTAAATAAAAGTGTGACTTTTCATGGAAAACACAAAATTGTCTGGGTGACCCCAAACTTTTGAACGGTAGTGTATACAATACTGAACACAGCACTAAAACAGACTTCAAATGTGCTCCATGTCCTAAAGTCAAAGTACATTTAAGAGTATATAGTAGTCCAGACTGTACGCCTTTAGGCAAATACAGTCCTGATTACAACAGCGTGCATGGGAAAAGAGATGGGGGAAGGGGATCACAGGTGCTATACGCAGCCATTATAGCCACTAGTGCATTTGCTAGCTGTTTACTCCCACCATGCCTGTGAAACCTCCCTGTAAAATGTCGGCATGGGACCACAGCACTTCCAGGCATTTGGGCTGTGTTTGCTGATTCATGAAGTATCTCCAGTTTTATAATCTACTCTAAAACACCAATAAAGCCTTCTTAAATACACACTCTGCATCAAGAGTGGATTATAATGACCCAGTAAATGAGAGCGCCTCTCCACCAGGCCATTAATAGTTATCTGCAGTCTGCGACTCAGTAAAATTAAGTGTGGAGGACTGAGAATGTGTAATGAAGGCATTTCTGATCAGAGTGCACTCTTGCTCCGATTAGTACTACACGTGTATGTTTTATGTATGAGCAGATCATGATTGCCAAGCTATTTTAGATGCCAAACATTAAAATAAAATAATAACAGACCAAAAATCATCAGCTAAATGTTATTTTAATCAAATAGCTCACTGGGGTATAAAAACAGTATGGCATTAAAATCTCGTCTCATTATCTCTAGCCGCTTTATCCTGTTCTACAGGGTTGCAGGCAAGCTGGAGCCTATCCCAGCTGACTACGGGCAAAAGGCGAGGTACACCCTGGACAAGTTGCCAGGTCATCACAGGGCTGACACATAGACACAGACAACCATTCACACTCACACCTACGGTCAATTTAGAGTCACCAGTTAACCTAACCTGCATGTCTTTGGACTGTGGGGGAAAACCGGAGCGCCCGGAGGAAACCCACGCGGACAACATGCAAACTCCGCACAGAAAGGCCCTCGCCGGCCACAAACCCGGACCTTCTTGCTGTGAGGCGACAGCACTAACCACTACACCACCGTGCCGCCTAGGCATTAACATGGCCTGTAAAATCCTCTGAAACGCTCACGTTCTGCTTTATATAGTAAGAACATGCTTTTGATATCAACTTACAATCCCACTGACCTTAAGTGCCATAATAATTTCACGACACTTTCAAGTGATTTATTGCTTGATGGTCCACAGTTGTTCAGAATGCCTAACCTTGCAGTGGACCAGGTGAACTGCAACAGAACATCACCTAATAAATGAGATCGAAAGCTAAAAATACAATTGCCATTCAGTGCAGGCCTTTGTACAGAGACAGCTGCACACTGTTTGTTCTGCGCAGAAGGTAAACGCTACTTTGATTTGAAAACACCATCACCAAGGCGACTGAGAACTGAAGTACCACTGTTGTGGCGTGTTGTGAGACACATTTGTACCAGATGCCTCCTTTTAAAGGACCTCTTAAATGCCTGTAGGCGAGCAATCCTCTATGATTAGATTTTCTCTGGCAAGCACCGCCCCTTCACATGCTTCCACACTTCAGCACTCACATGGCTAATCAATCTGGAAAATACAGGATAATTAATTCTAGTTAAACAAGATCAACTGTGAGCTACTGCTCAGTTACGTATCCCCCTGCTCTTGCTTATATCAGAATGCAAGCAATCGAAGGAATAGGACACTTATTATGAACGCTGACTTCAATAAATAATTAACCCTGAAACAAGTAAGTAAAGAGCAGCGTCTCTCCCCAGGGATTTCAAATAGTATCCTGGTAAACTGTCATTTTGAAATAGCAGTTTCCTTCTTGAAATAGTGTCAAAATCCACCCTATATGTTTTGTAAATACATTCAATAGGTAAACAGGAAGTCGATGTACAACAGACCTGAAAATGGTATACATGGTACAGAACCCCAAGCTGAAGCTCAGTACCAAGTATCAAGCAGTTGTGGTTTGTAGTTGCTGAGAAAAATGTGAAAATTTTGTAAATCCACCCTATGTATTTCATAAATACATTCAGTTGGTAAACAGGAAGTTGATGTGCGACAGACATGAAAATGGTATAGACGGCATAGAACCCCAAGCTGAAGTTTCATAACCAAGTGGTTATGATTTGTGGCTGCTGAGAAAAAGGGTGTTTTGGACAGACGGAAATACGGACGGAGGGACAGAGGTTGGTTTAAAAAAAAAAACAGTATCCCCCCCCCCCCCCCCCCCCCCCCCCTTTGGAGCAGGGGTATAATAACTACATGGGGAAGCCATGGCCTAATGGTTAGAGAAGCAGCTTTGGGACCAAAAGGTTACTGGTTCAATTCCCTGGACCAGCAGGAATAGCTGAAGTGCCCTTGAGCAAGGCACCCAACTGCTCCCCAGGCTGCTCGTTGTACGTTGCTCTGGATAACAGTGTCTACTAAATGGCATTAAATTAATTAATTGTGGTTCCTCTTAATATCTTATGGTGCTTCCTGTCCACATGGGCTTTCCAGGAGAGCATACAGGAACCACAAAGGTCCTGGGACACTTGCACATATTTCTTCTATGGTGTTGAAGATTCATCCAGCAGCAAGCCATTTAATATTTTAATAGAATGATCAAGGCTTTTGACATCTGATGACAGTTGCAGAATGTTTACAAGGAGCAAGGCACTAAAATAATAATGTGTAGCACTGCCTGAATGCAGTTCCTGTAAGACAAATCTGGGTTGCCATTTAATTGATGATTATTTTCTGACTTTATTTTATGAAGACCTTCTTTTGGAAAACTGTGATGCAAAGGTGGGAGTAAGTTAAAGGATTGCCAACAGCAGCTCTGGAGCAATTTAAGGTTAAGTGCTTTGGTCAGTGGAATCAGAGAAGTAATATACCAACTTGTACAGTACTCAGCTCCTGGTGCAGACACCAGTACAATATTCCAAAGTCTTGGTAATAATAAAACCCTTAAATTTAATCATGTCTCTCATATATGCAATACTAGTACATGTACATACGCATACTGTATGTTCAGCTTTAAAACATAAAGTCTTTAGAATAACATGTATACAGGTTACATGAATAACATGAATTGGAGTGATGTCAAGAGCATTGACACTTAACATCCACTTAACCTTACCAACACCCTACTTTCTCCACTTCTCCGTGCTCATTACACCAGTCACAGCAAGTGTGAGCTGGTCACAGTGGCCCTGACCTCAACTAAGGGTCTAGGTTAACATAGCTTTTGATATGGAGCTTGTTACTGTGATCTTTGAAAGTCTAACTGAAAAGTCTTGAATGCAGTGCAAACGTATTGAACCCTTTGAACGTACGTATTGAACCCATAACATTATCCTGTTGTTTCTTGACATCTTATCATCCATTAGAGGTTTGTTTGGATTTAAACTCATGAGTGTAGCTAAAATCAGAAAAGTTTTTTTTTTTTTAATTAAATATGAACCCAGAAACACTGAAAAACATTAGGGGAAAACCCAGAAGTAGAAATGCCAGCACTGTCAGTATGGTCTGTGTATTCTCAACCTCAGCTATATCACTCGAGTTCATAAACACTTTCAACTAAAAATGTACACAGGCCTGTCTTTTTTTATCTCTTGCACAGTCATTATATGAACCTTTGATACTTACAAAAAAAAAATTTTTTTCTACTTCCCCAAAATGTAAAATATAAGCAATAGGGTGTCGCAAAAGTCTACATACTCATCATCTCTAGCCGCTTTATCCTGTTCTACAGGGTCGCAGGCAAGCTGGAGCCTATCCCAGCTGACTACGGGCGAGAGGCGGGGTACACCCTGGACAAGTCGCCAGGTCATCACAGGGCTGACACATAGACACAGACAACCATTCACACTCACACCTACGGTCAATTTATGGCCCTTTTCCACTACCCTTTTTCAGCTCACTTTAGCTCGCTTCAGCTCACTTCAGCCCGACACGGCTCGCGTTTCGACTATCTAAGAACAGCACGACTCAGCTCGCTTCAGCCCTGCTTAGCCCCCAAAACTCGCACGGTTTTGGAGTGGGGCTGAAGCGAGCCAAACCGAGCTGAGTGAGGCTAGGGGCGTGAGCAGACACTCCCCTGTGCACTGATTGGTGAGGAGGAGTGTCCTCACACGCCCAGACACGCCCCGCGAGCACGCTGGGATCTGTAAACACCGTAAACCCGGAAGAAGGAGAATTACGAATTACGAGAATTATGAAGCCTTATGCGCCTCGCCTCATCTATACGCTCTTGCCAGTATCTGTTGGCGTTGTCGGTGACAACAAGCCACAGCACCAAGACCAGCAACACTAACGACTCCATGTCCTCCATGTTTATTGTTTACTCTCCGGGTTGTGAGACTACCGCTTAAAAGATCACTGATGTCACTGTTTGCGCCGCCTAACGACATCACCTGACGTCCACCCACTTTCACTAACTCCACCCAATGTGTCCACCCACTTCCAGCCAGCACGGTTCAGCGCGGTTGTAGTCGAAATGCAACTCCAACAGCCCCACTCAACCCGACTCAGCACGGCACGGCTCAGCCTGACTCAGCCACGTTTGTAGTGGAAAAGCGGCATTAGAGTCACCAGTTAACCTAACCTGCATGTATTTGGACTGTGGGGGAAACCAGAGCACCCAGAGGAAACCCACACGGACAACATGCAAACTCCACACAGAAAGGCCCTCGCCGGCCACAGGGCTCGAACCCGGACCTTCTTGCTGTGAGGCGACAGCGCTAACCACTACACCACCATGCCGCCTGTCTATATACTTAAAGGGGAAATTAACACAATTTATAATCATGTAGACGATGTCTTGTAAATAAAGTTATATTTTGGGAAAAAAAATAGTGTTACTCTATATATGAAGTCTTTTGGGACACTCTGTAGTCACCTAATTTAAACAACAGCGACCCAAAAAAAGGCCGTTTACTAATGACCACCACACGTTCATGTTGGTGAACATCGTCTTTGTCTCATGTGCTTTATACCTGATAGCTCATTTATATCCATATCAAAGTAAAAGCCTCCAGTTGGTGTGACTTTGATTTGCATCCTACATACCTATACGCCCTGTGAACCTTCTGGCAAGCTTTAAAAAAAATCTTTCCCATTCTTATATGCATTTGTCTGTTCAATCTAAATTAATAATATATTCATATTCAGTTATATCCCTACACTCTATGTCCAAAGACAATGGAGTTTTACATTTCGCCTGCTTTTACATGACTAGCCTACATCCATTTGTTGCAAATAAAGGTCAAGTTTCAATTAGTTATGCATCAGTTATTAGATATGCATTTTCATCTCATCAGAAATTAAAAGTAAAACCGAACGTAAACCAAAAAAAAATGACTAAGCCTTAAAGAGTTCAGGAAATCACAGCTGTATATGTGCAGCACCTTTGCAAGAAGTTATCCTTAAACACAAATTAATCTGTTGCCTTTGTAGTTTTTCACTACCATGACAGAAACCAGATTTAAAAAAAAAATAAAAATAAAAAGCCCTTCTCCAGTTTCTCGTTTACAGCCAATCTTCAGTGTCTTCTCACAAGTGTCAGGTAAATTGTGTTTAGAGTGCAAGCCTCCCATCCTCAACTCATGTCTAAAGCCAATTTCTGCCTTTTTATTATTTTTTTTTTTTTTGCACTCAGACTGTAGATTCGCACAGCCGGTCACTTAAAGTCAGGATTACATATAGTAAACATTTCTAGATTTCCTGTACACTGGGGCTAATTTGTTAAATCCCTCATTGCTAATGCTCCCATAACATGACATCAGCATTAACTGTGAAGGCACCAAGTCATAGAATAGTGTGTGTAATAACAGTGAATGAGGTGGATTACTATCTCGACCACAAATTTTTCAAAATGCCTCTGGGGAAGATCAAAGTAAACAGACAAAGCAAACATTGTTCAATCTAAGTACAAATTACGCAAAGACTGTTTGCGTATGGGGTCTAAGCAAATGCCTATGCTTAGACCCCGTTCTATAAGAAATAACCATAGTGGCACAATAATAATACTATTGAATTACTGATATTATGTGCTAGAATTTGTTAGCCCTTCCATTCAAAAGCATGACCAGTCCTCCCTTAACCCTAACAGTTATACTCTTGGAAATTATTTTCACAGCTGTAGAGAATACAACAACTAAATTTACAAAAAAAAAAAAAAACTTATGAAAGTGGTAAACGCACCCGAGAGCAAGTTAAGAATGGGATTCAACATGTTTGGCTGTTTGATGAGACCAGGCAGTGAAACTCTTAGGCCAGCATGTTGTGAAGTGGATCAAGAGGTCTTGACTTGTATGCTGGCGCTCTGATCCCCTGTCTTCTCACGGGTGCATAGAGGCTAAAAATAACTTGCTTCCATTCGACTGACTTAGCAGTTCCTACAAATCATAGCAGCCCCCTAATCTTGGCCTCACACACTCCTAATATGGTGAGCAGTCTGGCCCAAGCCACCAACTTCTCCATTTCTCTGGATGGTTAATTATCCTGTCATCACTCAGTCCTAGTTATTTGGATTGACGACATTTGTCAGATCCGGAAAAACGCAAATAACACGTTTCCAGACACCAGTTTGGTGTAGCAACTACATGAGCCAGTATGACTGGGTATGCCAAATGGCAGTAACAAAATCATTCAATTTACATAAATTTTATTTTGCAGCAGAAATATAAATATATGCATGAAAACAAAGTGTTAATAATGTAAGTGTTATTAAAATATTTTTATTTTAAAAGGCAACGCTGATGGCGGCACGGTGGTATAGTGGTTAGCGCTGTCGCCTCACAGCAAGAAGGTCTGGGTTCGAGCCCCGTGGCTGGCAAGGGCCTTTCTGTGTGGAGTTTGCATGTTCTCCCCGTGTCCACGTGGGTTTCCTCCGGGTGCTCCGGTTTCCCCCACAGTCCAAAGACATGCAGGTTAGGTTAACCCTTTGGTGACTGACCCCTTGAAAATGGTTCCTCCAGGAACGATGACGTTTCAGTTGTCAAGACAACGGAAAAACTAAAATACAAAAACAGAAAGATACGTCACAATGCTCTTGTGCACAAAACAAAATGCTCTTGTATTTGTATTTTAGCTTTTCCGTTGTCTTGACAACTGAAACGTCATGGTTCCTGGAGGAACCATTTTCAAGGGGTCAGTCACCAAAGGGTTAACTGGTGACTAAATTGACCGTAGGTGTGAATGTGAGTGTGAATGGTTGTCTGTGTCTATGTGTCAGCCCTGTGATGACCTGGCGACTTGTCCAGGGTGTACCCCGCCTTTCGCCTGTAGTCAGCTGGGATAGGCTCCAGCTTGCCTGCGACCCTGTAGAACAGGATAAAGCGGCTAGAGATAATGAGATGAGATGACCATCTACTAATTATTCCTACTTTGTATATATAAATTATGCACACAAGGCCATCAGTATGGCTCCCCCTATGATGAGTGCATGACCTCTACATTGTACCCAGCTAGACCTTAGAAACCAACATGTGCTTTTATGAAAAAACAAAAACACAACTTTACTTTTATGGATTTCAAACACAAAAATATTCAGCTATGTATCATGAATTCATACATAATCCAGAAAACGTACGAACAACAATCAAACTAATCTTGACGTGCAAACTTCGGACCTAATGCATAGAGTTTTACAGGGTCTTACTGACTCAATGCTACTCCAGAGCAGGTGACACCACTGCTGTTGATGACGCATGTTGTAGACGATGATCTATCGCTGCTGTCCCTGTGCCAGAAGCCAAGTAGGGCAAGTCTGGCATCCCTTATTTAAAAGCTCCAGGTACCCATTTAAAAACAGCACATGAATGTCCTTTCCTCTACAGCCCAGTACAGCTGTGGGCTTCATTCAACAAGGCTTTGTAGCTCATGGCAGTAGATTTTTTTTCATGCACATAAACACTACAGCTGACTGCAACTACAATAGGTCAGTATTCATTACAGGCCTGTACTTTGTGGCATCCACTCTAGGAATCGTCACTCAGCTGACTTCTTAGAAAGTCAGTGCTTGTATAATAAAGCAAGACTGGGGCAACTGGTAGCTCAGCCTGATAAGGTATTGGCACTTCAAGAGCACTACAAAACATGTGAGGATATCTGCTGAGGCAAGAACTGTGACTTACAGGCTGAAGACCATCTACAAAAAGAAAACAGCAGCTAATAACAAGAAATCAGGGGTTGGGAATGTAAATTTAAAATATAGTGTGGTGGTACAGGTCATGTTACTGCCTCACAGATTCAGGGCCCCTGGTTTGATCCCAAGTTTGGTTTACTGTCTGGGCAAATGTCTTTCACAATGTTCTCCCTGTGGGTTTCTTCCCATCTCCCAAAACATGTCAGTAGGTGGATCAGCTGCTGTTAAATACCCTGAAGTGTGTGTGTGTGTGTGTGTGTGGGCCCCTTAATGGAGGATTGCAGCCCCATCCAGGGTGTATTGCTGGGTTTCAGTCACGTGATTTTTCTTAGCGGTTTTACCGGAAGTGAAATAGCTGGTGGTCTAAACAGCTGCCGTAGTGCAAACAACTAGCAATAACTTATCAGAGTACGCTCGTAATCTAGAAGCCACCGCTCGCTTTAGATATATTCAGAAGATTGCTATGTGCAATGGAATCGACCCCTACAGTCTGGGAAAGAAAGATTTGTCATATGATCTTGAAAACGACCCTTCAGTCGAGTTCCCCGACATCTCGAACTATCTGGTGTTGCAGACATCCTTCTACACCGCAAAACAGATGAAAGCGTGGAAGAGTATGGAGGCTTACAACTTTTTTGTATGTGGCTGGGTAAAGGACCTCGCTATCAAGTCACTGCCAAATAAATCCTGTATTATTTTTGCCCGTCTAAGTCTGTTTTTTTTAAGCTTTTCATTCACGTCTTTACAATGAAGCGCTGCAAGTTGAAGTGTAAACAAACAACAGTTGGCTTGATTCTCACTTGTGTTGGCTCTTATCTCTCAGGTAAATCATTCACAAAGTTCATCAGAAACCCCTTTAAAGACCTGGATCTTAGTTAAACAAGACGGAGGAGTGATCACGGCGCATTGTAACTGTACGGCTGGGGGAGAATTTTGTCGCGACCTTCATGCATATAGACTTTGTGAGGAGTGAAGAGTAAACAAAGAAACAGCTGGGGACTTTAGCGCTTTGTGACTAAAAAAAAGTACCGTAAAATAATGACATGTAGCAAGAAAAGTACTTGGAAAACACTAAGGACATAGCTGAGAGGGAAATACAAACCTTTCACCAAGTGATCACTGCAAACTCGAGCATGCTTCGACTCGGCTCCCTTTGATTTCAGTGAGAGGTTCAAAAGCCACCTTTCTCGGCGTCTTTTTGTGAAATCCTGTGTTCATTCACTCTTTTTTTATTATTTTACGGGGAACCTTGAAGAAACTTTTATCAGTTTCACGGTTTGATCAATTCAAACAACCTAAAACAACGCAAGCGTAAGGCATTTTTCATGCAAGCAATGCACCTTCTCCATACAAATGCTTTATCAACTGAGCTTTGGTAGACCACCAGCTAAAGTTTTGAATAACTAATGAGGCAGATGTGATGTCATGTGAAACCCAGCAATTCCCACCTCATACCCTGTGTTCCCAGGAAAGACTCTGGATCTGTGACCCTGACCAAAATAAAGTATTTACTGAATATGAATAACTATTAAAAGCTTCTATTGTTGAGTTTTGTCCCTTGTGGCAGCAGGGGCGTGGTCAAGCGCCGGTCTGTGACAGGAGGGCGGAGTCGGGGAAGGTAAGTGGCAGAATCGCCACACCTGAGGGTAATTAACCTGTGTTTTGTGTGTGTTTTCCCCAGTAAACCGCACCCTATTTAAGGAGGGAGAGTGAGAGCGGAGGGGAGCTTCCCCAGAGGAGACTACAGTGTGTGTGTGTGCGTGTCTCTGATGGTTGGGTTAAATTGTACGACTGAAAAGTACGGCAATAAAGCCTCCTGTTAACTTTGATCTCTGTCCTGCCGTCCTCTGTGCTCCACCCACACGTTATTCACGCTACAGTGGTGCCGAAACCCGGGAAGGTGGAGCACCAGCCCTGCAGCCCCATGGAATCCTCCCCGTTCGCGGACTTGGTCCATGCCCTCGCCACAGCTCAGCAGAGCCAGCACCAGGCACTCGTCACGCTCCGGAAGGAGCAGGAGCGCCGCTTCGAAGCCTTGGTGCTGGCTCAGCAGGAAGATCGAGAGGCGTTCCGGCGTCTCCTCGCGTCGGCGGGGTCCACCAGCGCCCCGGCCGCGGGCCCGTCTCCCCTCACCTTAACCAAGATGGGCCCGCAGGACGACCCCGAGGCTTTCATCACATTGTTCGAGCAGGTCGCCGAAGCCTCGGGGTGGCCGATGGAGCAGTGCGCGGCGTGCCTCCTCCCCCTCCTGACGGGAGAGGCGCAGCTGGCCGCACTACAGCTACCCGCCGACCGCTGGCTGGCCTACGCCGACCTTCGCCGGGCTGTCCTCCAGCGCATGGGGCGCACGCCGGAGCAGCAGCGCCAGCGCTTCCGCGCACTGCGGATGGAGGAAGTCGGCAGCCTGTTCACGTTCGGCCAGCAGCTCCGGGACGCCTGCTGGCGGTGGCTGAGGGCCGAAGATCGCGACGCCGAGGGAATCATCGACCAGGTGGCGCTGAAACAGTTCATTGCCCGCTTACCAGCCGGAACCGCGGAGTGGGTCCAGTGCCACCACCCGGCGTCGCTGGATCAGGCCGTAGGACTGGCGGAGGATCATCTGGCGGCTGTTCCGGCGGCAGGACAACTGATGACATCGTCTTCTCTCTCCTCTTCTCTCTCTCTTTCTCCCCCCCCTCCTCCCGTGTCCCGTCCTCGCCCCATTCCCCCACCACGGAGGGGGGGGCCGGCTCCACCCCAGCCGGCCCACCACACCCGTGGTGCCCTCCCATTTCTCCCTTCTGTGTCTGTCTCCCCCCCCCTCAGGTGAGTGAGCCTCAGAACACAGCTGCAGAGGGAAGGCCCGGGCCGGTTTGCTGGTGCTGCGGGGAACCGGGCCACCTGCAGCAACAGTGTGCAGCAATGGAGGTGGGGGCAGTGGTGCGGATCCCCGACGCGCCAGAAGCTGCCCTCGATCGGGCCGGAGCGTATCGCATACCGGTAAGTGTACAAGGGGCTACATATCAGGCGTTGGTGGATTCAGGTTGCAATCGGACCTCGATCCGCCAAAGCCTGGTGCAAGATGAGGCATTGGGGGGAGCACAAGGGGTGAAGGTGTTGTGTGTGCACGGGGATATTCACAGCTACCCGTTGGTGTCGGTCCACATACATTTCAGAGGGGAAAAATCGATAGTGAAGGCAGCGGTTAATCCTCGCCTTACCCACTCTTTGATCTTGGGGACTGATTGGCCGGGATTTCGGGGTTTGATGGCACGCCTAGTAAAGAGTGGGTCCTGCCGGTTGACGGGGGGGGTCCCGGTGTCGCTTTGGCTGGAGCTGCGGTCGCAGAGCCGTCTACGTCATCTCCGCGACAGAGTGAGGAGCCCCCGGCCCCTCCTCTTTCTATTGGGGAATCCCTCGTGGATTTCCCACTGGAACAATCGCGAGATGAGACTCTGCGACACGCGTTTGACCAAGTGAGAGTAATCGATGGTCAAACACTCCAGCCGAACGCCACCCCGTCCTTCCCCTATTTTTCCATTTTGAAGGATAGGTTATACCGAGTGACGCAGGACACTCAGACGAAAGAGCGAGTCACCCAGTTGTTAATTCCAAAGAGCCGCCGGGAATTGGTATTCCAGGCGGCTCACTTTAATCCCATGGCTGGACACCTCGGGCAGGATAAGACACTCGCCCGGATAATGGCCTGATTCTATTGGCCGGGGATTCGCGGCGACGTCCGTAAGTGGTGTACGGCGTGCCACGAATGCCAGTTAGTAAATCCAGCGGCCATTCCAAAAGCGCCCTTGCGCCCCCTACCATTAATCGAGACCCCGTTCGAAAGAGTTGGGATGGATCCTGTCGGGCCATTAGATCGGTCAACACGAGGGTACCGCTTTATATTGGTTCTGGTGGACTATGCAACGCGATACCCGGAAGCGGTGCCTCTTCGCAATATCTCAGCACGCAGTATTGCAGAGGCCCTCTTCCACGTCATCTCCCGGGTTGGAATCCCGAAAGAGATTCTGACTGACCAAGGCACCTCGTTTATGTCACGAACACTGAGCGAACTGTATGGGCTACTGGGTATTAAGCCGATCCGCACCAGCGTTTATCACCCACAGACGGACGGTTTAGTGGAACGGTTCAATCGCACCCTCAAGAATATTATCAAAAAATTCGTAAGTGAGGACGCACGTAACTGGGATAAGTGGCTCGAACCCTTGTTGTTTGCAGTGCGAGAGGTCCCTCAAGCCTCCACGGGGTTCTCCCCGTTTGAATTATTGTATGGGTGTAAGCCGCGCGGCATCTTAGATGTACTGCGGGAAAATTGGGAGGAGGGACCTTCACAGAGCAAAAACGAAATTCAGTACGTTATGGATCTGCGCACAAAACTCTACACGCTCACCCACCTAACTCAGGAGAATTTGCGGCAGGCCCAGGAACGGCAAACCCGCCTGTAGAACAAGGGCATGCGCCTTAGAGAGTTCACTCGGGGAGATAAGGTACTCATCCTGTTGCCCACGTCAAGCTCCAAATTAATCGCCAAGTGGCAAGGACCCTTTGAGGTCACACGGCGAGTCGGGGACGTCGACTATGAGGTTAGGCGAACGGACAGGGAGGGGGCGCTACAGATCTACAACCTCAATCTGCTGAAACTCTGGAACGAGGAGGTCTCCGTGGCGTTGGTGTCGGTAGTTCCGGAGAAGGCGGAGCTGGGGCCGGAGGTCCAAAAAGGGACATTGGCATCTCGTACCTCTCCGGTCCCCTGTGGAGACCACCTCTCCCCGACCCAACTCACGGAGGTCGCCCAGTTGCAGGCCGAGTTTTCGGATGTGTTCTCGCCCCTGCCCGGTCACACTAACCTCATAGAACACCACATAGAGACGCCCCCGGGGGTGGTAGTGCGTAGCCGTCCTTATAGATTACCCGAACACAAAAAAAGGTGGTTCGGGAAGAACTTCAGGCCATGCTCGAAATGGGCATCATCGAGGAGTCCCACAGCGACTGGAGTAGCCCGGTGGTCTTGGTTCCCAAGGCCGACGGCTCGGTCCGGTTCTGCGTGGACTATAGAAAAGTCAACGTGGTGTCTAAATTCGACGCGTACCCAATGCCTCGTATTGATGAGCTGCTCGATCGACTAGGCACAGCTCGCTTTTACTCGACACTGGATTTGACGAAGGGATATTGGCAGATCCCCTTGACTCCATTATCCCGGGAAAAAACGGCCTTTTCCACACCGTTCATCTTACACCAGTTCGTCACACTTCCGTTTGGGCTGTTTGGGGCGCCCGCTACGTTTCAGTGGCTGATGGACCGGGTCCTCCGGCCCCTATGCGGCCGCTTACCTAGACAACATCATCATTTATAGTAATGACTGGCAGCGGTACCTGCAACACCTGAGGGCCATCCTTTGGTCGCTGAGGCGGGCGGGGCTCACTGCCAACCCGAAGAAGTGTGCGATTGGGTGGGTGGAAGTACGGTATCTGGGCTTCCACTTGGATAACGGGCAGGTGCGTCCCCAAATTAATAAGACAGCAGCGATTGCGGCCTGCCTGAGGCCCAAGACCAAAAAGGGGGTGAGACAGTTCCTGGGGCTGGCTGGCTATTATCGTAGGTTTATACCTAATTATTCAGACATCACCAGCCCACTGACTGACCTCACTAAAAAGGGGGCGCCAGATCCGGTCCAGTGGACGGAGCAGTGCCAGCGGGCTTTCTCTGAGGTAAAGGCTGCACTGTGTGGGGGGCCACTTTTGCACTCCCCTGACTTCTCTCTCCCTTTTTTGTTACAGACGGATGCGTCGGACAGAGGGCTGGGGGCCGTTTTGTCCCAGCGGGTGGGGGGAGAGGATCGCCCTGTCCTATACATCAGCCGAAAGCTGTCAGTGCGTGAGGGGCGCTACAGCACAATCAAGAAAGAGTGCCTGGCAATCAAGTGGGTGGTCCTCGCCCTCCGTTACTACCTGCTGGGGCGCTCTTTCACCCTCTGTTCGGACCACACGCCCCTCCAGTGGCTCCACCGCATGAAGGATGCCAACGCGCGGATCACCCGTTGGTATCTGGCACTCCAACCCTTCAACTTCAAGGTGGTCCACAGGCCGGGGGCGCAGATGGTCGTGGCGGACTTCCTCTCCCGTCAAGGGGGGGGAGTCGGCTGCGGGCTGGACGGGCGCCCGGCCTGAGTCGGGCGGTGGGGGTATGTGGCAGCAGGGGCGTGGTCAAGCGCCGGTCTGTGACAGGAGGGCGGAGTCGGGGAAGGTAAGTGGCAGAATCGCTACACCTGAGGGTAATTAACCTGTGTTTTGTGTGTGTTTTCCCCAGTAAACCGCACCCTATTTAAGGAGGGAGAGTGAGAGCGGAGGGGAGCTTCCCCAGAGGAGACTACAGTGTGTGTGTGTGCGTGTCTCTGATGGTTGGGTTAAATTGTACGACTGAAAAGTACGGCAATAAAGCCTCCCGTTAACTTTGATCTCTGTCCTGCCGTCCTCTGTGATCCACCCACACGTTATTCACGCTACATCCCTTTTATCTTTTAAATAATTCTTAGACTGTAAAAAGATCTCTGACAGAAAGATGCAGCCAGCAATGTAAGGACACATGAGAGGTGAGATTTCCAAAACATAAATAAGATATATCGCTAACACTCCATGTCCTTCCAGTAATGTTTGGCTTGCAGACACTGATCACTGCCAAATTGTCCTCGCTGGAGGTGAACCTTGGGATCGTATCAGGTGCTGTCTCACCAGTGAGATCCTTTGACAGTTTTATTAGTTTAAGTAGGAATGATCCCACTTTAAAGAGCGCACCATAACAGTCCTCGACTCCCAGAATCCTAATGCTCAGTCCACACTACAAGATATATACAATCCTAACTGCTGTTAAAATATGGGACATTTTATAGATTTTTTTGTCCTATATCACCATCAAATTTCTGATTATGCTCGAGAGTCCTGACCAATGATCCCAATGAACTCTCAGAGTTATTCATAATTCAAACTAAACATGAGGGCATCTTCTTATGCCATCATTGACGTCTTTCACATGAGACAGCTAGTGTGCCCCCCACACAACAGGCTGGTGAGTATTAAACACTGAACATGGGGTTAAGATTGGATTTCCTCCATCCATCGCCACAGAATAACCCAAAAAGCTCTGCAATCATTCTCAAAATCATCCTCTTGTACACTCAGAAATAAAGGTACTAAACAGTACTTTTACTTGTCACTGAAGTGATACCTTTGTATCTTGTGTAGCTTTAGTGTATCTTACACCTGGGTAGGTGCATATGGAGTACCCATAATGAGCTTTTAGGATAAAGCTTAAGTGCTCCTTAAGTTCCAAGAAATAATTTTTAGCAGGATAATGATAAAGGTCCAAAGATGTACCCTTGATGCTCATACATATGATCGACATGGAAAAGTACAGTTTAGTACCTTTATTTTTGAGAATGTATGGCCAAATGCATCTTGCATGCATACAAGAAGCATGGAAGCTACAGAAGTGGGAGAACAAGTTCCTCTTATGGGAGTTGGTCATCAAAGCAACGAACAAAAAAGGCCACAGGCCCATGTACGTGGGAGTTCAAATATATTTGTTTTCTCAGTGGATTCAGTCACACAACAATGGCATTGTAGTTATTCAATTAAATATGATACAGAGCTCTTTTTAGCGCATACAATTCGATCCTAACCATAGTTAATTGTTGTATTCCTTTTTCAGGAATGTGAATGAGCTAGCCACACAAAGAGCGATGGATTTCAGGCCAAAGTGGGTGAGTTTAGTGACGTAAGGGTCAGTTCATGTCGAACAAAAGTCTGAAACAACATTTAAGGTTTACCTCGAGTTTAACATCCAAGTAAAAAAATCTGAAATATAAATCTTTTCAGATATATAGAGTATTTATCTTTTTCTTTTCATTCATTATGAAAAAGAAACCAAACCAAAAAATAATAAAGGTTTATATTTTAGACAGTGTCCTGTTAGATCAATGAATGGTTCCTAATCTAGCAGAAGACCGCATAACAAGGATAAACAGCCTAATATGTTTTCAAATGGATGCACAAGTCACACTTGCACATTACAGGCATTGAGCAGACGCGCTTATCCAGAGTGACGTACAGCATACCCAGAGCAAACTGGGGAGCAGCTAGGGATTAGGTGCCTTGCTCAAGGGCACTTCAGCCATTCCTGCTGGTCCAGGGAATCAAACCAGCGACCTTTTGGTCTCAAAGCTGCTTCTCTAACTATTAGGCAAAGGCTTTCCCCTGTACAAAACCTTGCAAAAAGAAATAATTTGACTTCAGACCAATTCATACGCTCCTCTTTTAGGAGTATTTATCAAGTGTGTGTATTTATCAAGTACTTGGTTCTTTGTTTGGATTTGTGCCAACTACATACCCCTAGAGATCTACATCCCTGCAGTCTCAATTCAGCCCTATTCTTATACTTGATCCACTTAATTATGATGTTTAATAGTGTCAGAATATTAAATTCAGGTGTATTTGAACTAAATGAGTTCTCTAGCAATGTGGATGAGCATGACTGGTCCATTATGGCCTAAGTACAACAATCTGGCATTGCTTTCATTGTGGTCTCGATTTCTAAACAACTATGTAATGCTAAACCACACTGTACTACTTATCTGGCACCGTGAAAGGTCATTTCAAATGCACCATGTCACTGTCAGTTTGTTATGTCAATGAGTTATGCAGCACAAAATACACAATACTACAGCATGTAGCATGGAAATACGGGGCTTTTTATACTTAGTCACAGGTTCACAAGACATCTGCTTAAGTTAAGGTTTCATACAGCTGATTTAATTGAGTACGGATTTAACTGCACTGGATGGTACTGTTTAAAATGTGAAAACTTGATGAAAATTGTTAATCATAGGCCTAATGTGAACTAATTGCAGATTTTATTATCCCCTCGGCATATTACGTGGCATACCGTGAGTTGGCCTAGTGGTTAGCGTATCCGCCTCTCAATCGGGAGATCGTGAGTTCTACTCATGGTTGGGTCATACCAAAGACCGTCATAAAAATGGTATCTACTGGCGTCTGGCAAGGCATGCTGCAATACAGATGCGAGTGGGGAGTCAAACTCTTGTGGTTATCAGAGGACTAGCCCCGCCCCCCCGTTGTAACCCTAGCTATGTGAGAGGCCGAGGGCTATGGAAACGGAGGTTGGCGGTGCTCTATGCGCCACATGGCGTGAGAAGGACTTTGATATAATGTGGGGGGGATATAGCTATTGCTCTGTCTGTGAACATTTTAGTTTCCGGAGCATAACTCAAAAACTATTGAGAATTTTTTTCACGAAACCTGACAGTTATGTTAAGTGACTAGAGGAGTTGTGCCTTTTGACATTTTGGGATTTCTATGATTTTTATTTTTTCTGTATTTCTATGGCAACCAATTCAACTTAGGAAAATTTGGAGTGGGGTTTCATGTGGGGGCCGGGGGGATACGTCATCTCCTGATGACTCTTGTTAAATTAACTAACTGTTGTTGACAGTCCCCCCCCCAGACATCACTTCAAAATAACACACTAACTTGGAAAAATGAAGCCTTTTTCTTGTAATGGCCCAAATTTTTAATGAAGAGTTAAAGGCTCAGGCATTGTTCCTACTCGACCTCATTAGAAAAGTCATACAAATATAACAACCTTTCTTGTAATTAGTAAGTTGCAGTATTTCACTGCACAAGCGCTACAGCAGGTCATATGACTTTAAATTCACCTTCTTCAATTTATATAACCGCTCACCTTTCTTAGTGACAAAAATTAAGCAGAAAAAAATATATATTTACACACCACCATAATTTCTACTTTTATTAAAATGCCAAAATGCTTCTGAAATAAATATAGTCAAAAGGAAATAATTTGTCAAACTTTACTAATTCTGGGTCGCTGAGAACAAAAATGAAACTTAAAATTGTTCATTGGCTCTAGTTTTCAAGATCAGCTCTATGAATAAATCTATGATTGGGTTTGGATATTATTTACTTTTTTGGCAACACAATGAATGATGTAATCTGCAGCCGGTGTTGCATCACACATGATATCATGTTATTCCTAGAAGTCACTGATGGTGCAATCATAAGTCAACTTACATCACTCTGCTGAACAAATTGCCCTATATCAGCTCAAAAAAAAGAATCGTACAGTGCTATACACTCGAGATTAAGTCTTTGCTTGACAAGAGATGCTTCCGTTTCATGAATACAAGAGACAAGCTGCCAAAAAGCACTGAATAAGGGCTAAACCTATTCAGTACTTATACATAACTGTTTTTTGCCATTTGGTTCATAATACAATTTATTTATATAAACTTTTTGCTGATTTTCTAGTGTTACATAAAGAGAACAGGTGAAATATCATGTAAACCAAACATAAACACATGAAAAGACCTAGGTTTACAATTTACACTTCAAACATTAATATCTACACAGTGTACATAAGTATAAAATATGCTTTATACTTTATGCTTCAGGACAAACTGAACAGGATGCGAGTGGACCCCTGCCTGGTCACCTGGATCTCCAGCTACCTCACCGACAGGTCGCAGTACGTCAGGCTGAAGGACATCACGTCTGACACTGTGGTTCGCAGCACCGGAGCACCCCAGGGCACGGTGCTGGCCCCTCTTCTCTTCACTCTGTACACCATGGACTTCTGCTACAACTCGGAGCTGTGTCACATTCAGAAGTTCGCCGATGGCACAGCCATAGTGGGGTGTATCAGGGACGACAGAGAGGAGGAGTATAGGAGCCTGGTGAGGGACTTTGCCGTTTGGTGCAATAGGAACCATCTGCAGCTCAACACCTCAAAGACCAAGGAGCTGGTCATTGACTTTGGGAGGTCCAGACCAAGGTCAAGACCAGTTCTGATCGAGGGAGTCGAGGTGGAGGCTGTGGATTCCTACAAGTACCTCGGGCTGTGGCTGGACAGCAAGCTGGACTGGACTTGCAACACCAACCACCTGTACAGGAAGGTACAGAGCAGGCTATACTTCCTGAGGAGGCTGCAGTCCTTTAACATCTGCAGGAAACTCCTGTGGATGTTCTATCAGTCCGTGGTCGCCAGTGTCCTGTTTTACACCGTGGTGTGCTGGGGGGGCAGCACATCCAAGGAGGACACATCCAGGCTGGACAAACTGATCAGGCGGGCTGGCTCTGTGGTCAGCATGAAGCTGGACTCTACGGTGACGGTGGCAGAGAAGAGGACTATGGACAAACTACTGAACATCATGGATGATGCTAGTCACCCTCTGCACACCGTCATCAGCAACCAGAGGAGTCTGTTCAGTGACAGAATGCTCCTCCCCAAGTGCAGGAGTAACAGACTTAAAAACTCCTTTGTCCCTCACGCCATCAGACTGTACAACTCCTCTCTGGGGGGGAGGAGGGGTAACAGGAGGACAGAGGACGGGAAGGAGCAGTAGCCTAGCCTAACAATAAGCAATACCGGACAATGAGCAATATAAATGTGCAATATGATGTGCAATACCTCTCCTGCTGGATTTTTTTTTTTAGATATTTGTATATGTTAATACTTAATTTATCTAGAAGTTTTCTCTATTTTCTATTCTCTGTTTATCCTGTAATGATGCTGCTGGAATTTTAATTTCCCTGAGGGAACCCTCCCAAAGGGATTAATAAAGTTCTATCTATCTATCTATCTATCTATCTATCTATCTATCTATCTATCTATCTATCTATCTATCTATCTATCTATCTATCTATCTAAAATGTAAAATCATAAATATCTTGGAAGCCATAACCAATCAGCTGTTTGAATTGTCATATTTGGATTCAACACACCAAATTTCATAACACACAGCCAATTTCATCTCTGAAGCAGACAACTTTTGAAAAATTGTTGACCAGTGTTATAATGTTCATTTAGATGAAAATACGAACACATTAAATGACAGCTGTTTTAAACATCCAGCCCCAGAGTTGTAACAATAAATTGATAGGTTCAAGCAGTGACATTTCTTTTTGTTTGGCAGAAAATACCTCTGTTCCTTGTTTCCATGGCGGCCTCGTACTGTAATGTTCTTCTGCATTCCTGCGCAATGACATCAATGGCTCATCTCCAGCACAGTCTAGTCACATAAGCCTGTCACATGAGCATTCTTCCCACAGGAGTTCACCCTGAAAACACAGAAAGAATACTGGACTAATAAAATAACGCAAAGCGTTTTTAATACCGTCATACCACTGGATTAGACACAATACAGCTTTGACCACAATACAGTGCAAATGGCAACCAGGGAAATCAGATCTAATATTTGCATGTGCAAAGTTCATCATTCATCTTACACTTTTATACCAAAAATATTTTGTAGCCCTGCAGCTTACGTATGTTTATGAGGGGTGTAACACAATGCCACTCTCTGTATTTTAACACAAAGTGAATATGCCCTAAACCAGAAGGTTTTTGTTATATATATTTAATATATGAACCCTACCACTATGCCCCTGGAAACACGGGAAAAAACCCAGAGATGGAAATGCCAGCACTGTCAACACAGACTGTAAATTCCGCCAGTTAGTTCCTGAACATCATCTACACTACATGGACAAAGATTTGTAAACATGTGGCCAATCACACCCATATGTGCTTGTTCAACATCCCATTCCAGATTGTGGAGATTTGTGCTCATTCAGCTACAAGAGCATTAATGAGGTTGGACAATGACATTGGGTGAAGAGGCCTGGGGTGCAGTCAGTGTTCCAGTTCATCCCAAAGGTGCTCAGTGAGGTTGAGGTCAGCACTCTGTGTAGGACACTCAAGGTCTTCCATATCAACCTTGGCAAACCATGGAAACACTGGGATGGGGGAACCCAGACATGGACCTCGTTTTGTGCACAGGAACATCATCATGTTCGAACATTTAAGCTTCTTAGTTCCAGTGAAGGGAAATTGTAATGCTGCAGCACACAAAGCCTTTCTAGACAATTCTATGCTTCCAACTTGTTGGGCAAGACCCACATATGGCTGCAATGGTTAGGTCAAGTTTCAAGTCAAGTCAAGTTTGTTTGTATAGCGCTTTTAACAATAGACATTGTCCCAAAGCAGCTTTACAGAATTTGAATGACCCAAGACAAGAGCCAATTTTATCCCTAATCTATCCCCAATGTGCAAGCCCGTGGCGACAGTGGCAAGGAAAAACTCCCCCAGACAACACGAGGAAGAAACCTCAAGAGGAACCAGACCCAAAAGGGAACCCATCCTCACCTGGACAACAACAGACAACATGACTATAACATTAACAGTTTTAACATGAAGTCAGTTTTGTTGATGTTATAAACTCTTCATTGATGGAAACTTGAGTGCAAAACTGTTCATGACAACTGCAGCCCTAAAGTTAGCAAGCCAACTGTAGTCCTCAGCCATAAGAGCATTACTGTAAGTGTCCAGAGTGTCTTCCAAGTGTGACTTTCAACTGTCCGCATGGGGCTGTCCTCCACAGGAGCAATGTGATGAGACTCCAACCAGACATAGGGCATCAGGATGGATCAGGCAGGTGTCCACATACTTTTGGCCATATAGTGTATATCACTCTAGTTCACTAAAGATGTGCACATAACTGTTTTTTCCCTGCTTTTTTTAGTCATCTTACTCACACAGGCTCATGATATTTTCAAATAAATTTAGTTTGAAGAAAGTATTAGCATTATTTAAACCACCATGACCCTGAACAGGACGGTGTAGTGGTTAGCACTGTCACCTCACAGAAAGAAGGTCCTGGGTTCGAGCCCCGTGGCCGGCGAGGGCCTTTCTGTGCGGAGTTTGCATGTTCTCCCCGTGTCTGCGTGGGTTTCCTCCGGGTGCTCCGGTTTCCCCCACAGTCCAAAGACATGCAGGTTAGGTTAACTGGTGACTCTAAATTGACCGTAGGTGTGAATGTGAGTGTGAATGGTTGTCTGTCTCTATGTGTCAGCCCTGCGATAACCTGGCGACTCTCAGGTTAGGATAGGCTCCAGCTTGCCTGCGACCCTGTAGAACAGGATAAGCGGCTACAGATAATGGATGGATGGATGGATGGACCCTGAACAGGCGGTTACTAAGGATGAATGAATGATGTAAATGAATGTAGAATATTCATGTCTATGAAAATGGTCTATAACGCAAGCTTCATATCTGACTGTTTGCTCGCTTCGCCCCCTCCCATATGAAAGTAAAAACCTCTCAACTCTTAGCTGCGTCCTGGGGTCCCAACCAGATGTTCTCTGAACTTTTCTGGTCCAGTCAAGCTTGGTTTAAAAAACAAAACAAAAAAACTGGAAAACTTTATTCATTGTAAATAATGTATTTATAATGAACATTCTAAATAATATATAGGCTTTCTAAATTGTTGACCTAATGCTGAAGACAGGGTGCTTAAATGATCCTATTTCGCACCTGCAAATTCTCGTCTTTGAATTCAAGTGCACTGTTATTCCAAACATCCCCTCCTTTGTAAAGATGTACATAAAGCAACCAGCTGTTAGAGGTACATCAGGGTTTATAGTAACTGTGGATGACTAAAAGTTGCTTTTAGAGGAATAGAGAGATATACTGTATATCCATCATCAACCACCGAAACCATCCTTTTCTCTTCCATAATAAATGAATCAAATTGTTTCCTAAGCTCACCACTTTTTTCTCATCTCATCTCATCTCATTATCTCTAGCCGCTTTATCCTTCTACAGGGTCGCAGGCAAGCTGGAGCCTATCCCAGCTGACTACGGGCGAAAGGCGGGGTACACCCTGGACAAGTCACCAGGTCATCACAGGGCTGACACATAGACACAGACAACCATTCACACTCACATTCACACCTACGGTCAATTTAGAGTCACCAGTTAACCTAACCTGCATGTCTTTGGAGTGTGGGGGAAACCGGAGCACCCGGAGGAAACCCACGCGGACACGGGGAGAACATGCAAACTCCACACAGAAAGGCCCTCGCCGGCCACGGGGCTCGAACCCGGACCTTCTTGCTGTGAGGCGACAGCGCTAACCACTACACCACCGTGCCGCCCCCACCACTTTTTTGTAACTGAAAATACTTTTAGGTTGTTTAAGTTACTTTAAGGTATTAATTTACTTTACGGTATTAATGATAAATGTGATAAAACATTAAAGCAGCACAAAGCTGTTCTTAGCTGTAAGCTGCAATCTTTAATTTCAAAATGTGACGAACATTACAATAAACATTTTTGAAATGCTAGATCGGTTCTACTGTGTAATGAGTAGAAACTGGCTGCAATAAATACAATTTACGTGTTAGAAACTATTCCAGTGGATGAATAACTTGTTGGATGTGCGACGCAGCGGATGCCAACATTTTCACAGGGAATAAACAGGACGATTTCATACACGCAGGCAACAAGCTTTGGGCGGTTTGTTTTAACCAGCTACAATGGATTTTTTTTTAATTTAAAAACAAAACAAAACACACACGCATTGTATTGTGGGCGGCATGGTGGTGTAGTGGTTAGCACTGTCGCCTCACAGCAAGAAGGTCCGGGTTCGAGCCCAGCGACTGGCGAGGGCCTTTCTGTGCGGAGTTTGCATGTTCTCCCCGTGTCCGCGTGGGTTTCCTCCGGGTGCGGCGGTTTCCCCCACAGTCCAGAGACATGCAGGTTAGGTTAACTGGTGACTCTAAATTGACCGTAGGTGTGAGTATGAATGGTTGTTTGTCTCTGTGTCAGCCCTGCGATGACCTGGCCACTTGTCCAGGGTGTACCCCATAGTCAGCTGGGATAGGCTCCAGCTTGCCCACGACCCTGGACAGGATAAGCAGTTACAGATAATGGATGGATGGATATTGTATTATGGGTAGCTGAGCATATATCTTATATAATAAATCTGCAACGACATTTTATAACAGAATCAAACTATACCGATTGTGACGGATTTGAAACGCCTCGAGTGATTTCTTCACATAAAAACACTTATCTATGATGTTACAGAGACTGTCTGGTTTTGTTTTGGTGTAGTAGCATTTACTTAACTGCCTTTTAGTAATCGTTTTTATTATTCAGAAAACACATTAAGGGTAAAAAGGATTTCTCCAGCCCATTGATAAAGAAAGGTTCAGTTTAAGTACCCTTTCTTTCTGACAGTATAGACATGATTACATAAATCATGCTTACATGATTTTTTTTTTTAAAACAGAGAGGATTCAACCAAGTAAAGCTTTACATAACGAATACCGCCATTAGGAGACAGAAGTTTGAACATTTGTCTCGCAGATTTTTGCAGAAAGACTGCAGTTAAAACTACCACAACATCTGCATAAGTGGCCATACACCAGCTATACTATACACCAGCTGCCAGGTTGAAGGTAAGAAGAAAGAGTTTGTACACCCATCCATCCATCAATTATCTGCAGCCGCTTATCCTGTGCAGGGTCGCAGGCAAGCTGGAGCCTATCCCAGCTGAACCCTGGACAAGTCGCCAGATCATCACATAGAAACAAACAACCATTCACACTCACATTCACACCTACAGTCCATTTAGAGACACCAATTAGCCTAACCTGCATGTCTTTGGACTGTGGGGGAAACCGGAGCACCCGGAGGAAACCCACGCGGACACGGGGAGAACATGCAAACTCCGCACAGAAAGGCCCTCGTCGGCCGCTGGGCTCGAAACCTAGAACCTTCTTGCTGTGAGGCGACAGCGCTAACCACTACACCACTAGAGTTTGTACACATGACACATAATTAAGGTAAGCTTAGACTGAGCTAACAAACAACGTATTATGTTGTATATTTTTTGCAACTGTAGTTATAATTTAACATTAAATGCACAATTAGCTACAGTGTAAAAAGTGGTTCCTGTGATAAATGAGCATCAGGGCATTTAAGGTCATTTAGATAACCTCAAAACCCTCAGCTTGAGACAAGAACAGAAATTAAACAATATCTTGGTCACTATTTAATTATAAATGCAATGTTAGATAGGGGCGGCACGGTGGTGTAGTGGTTAGCGCTGTCGCCTCACAGCAAGAAGGTCCGGGTTCGAGCCCCGTGGCCGGCGAGGGCCTTTCTGTGTGGAGTTTGCATGTTCTCCCCATGTCCGCGTGGGTTTCCTCCGGGTGCTCCGGTTTCCCCCACAGTCCAAAGACATGCAGGTTAGGTTAACTGGTGACTCTAAATTGACCGTAGGTGTGAATGTGAGTGTGAATGGTTGTCTGTGTCTATGTGTCAGCCCTGTGATGACCTGGCGACTTGTCCAGGGTGTACCCCGCCTTTCGCCCGTAGTCACCTGGGATAGGCTCCAGCTTGCCTGCGACCCTGTAGAACAGGATAAAGCGGCTAGAGATAATGAGATGAGATGTTAGATAATAACTGACTGCTCAGTGAAAATGCATAACCTGAAATACATTAACTCGGATAAACTAGAAACATTTCATCGAGGACGAACCTGAAAATACGGAATACTTGAGCAGTTCGGTTTTCAGCCGCTACGTCCAGGATGGGGACATAGTTTTATATAAATGTACTTCAGGGAGAAACCCTTTCACTTTGACTCACTGACAGCAACACACTAGTTTTGATTAAGCTCACTGCTCTAGGGCCAACTTGTTTCTCATAAGCCTCAACGGTAATCAAAGCCCATGTTTAACTCGCACTCGTATCATATATTAAATTTAATTAGATTTGTTGGAGTCCTTTAGCTCTCGAAAGGACATTTATCTAATAAAAATGGCATAATTAACAGCATAGAATAAGACGCCTTCCCCACAGGCTCAGCGTGGGTTTGAAATATTAGTCCATCAACATCAGCACTGATGCTTTTATATCGGAGAAATAGTATCTAGCACAAACACAAGGAAATGACAAAGAAATGAGCAATAAGCCAGCGTTAAAATGCGACTTTTCACAGTCAAGAAAAAGAGCCCTTATAAGCGGATTCATGTTTAAATCATATTTCATCTTCTGGTGGACAAAGTTCCCTTAATTTGTTACCCAACCAAACACTGCAAACCTTTTGAGCAACCTTTTACGGCTGCTGACATCGTCAAAAACTCCCTTTCGCAATCTCTGTTTCTTTGCAAAAACATACTCGTGTGTAAAAACATCTAAGATAAGGTTTCTGTCACTCAGCCAGACCTGGCTTTATGCTTAAACCCGTTTTATCTGTTCAAGACGAACAGTTTTGGCATGTCAACAAAATGAAAGATTTTGTAAAGATCACCATTAAAACTTTTATTATTAATTATTTCTGGCCACAACAATAAAATTTAACGAATGATCACTAGAAAAAAAATGACTCATCAGCTGTACAATACATACAGTATCATAAAACTGGCCGCCAAGATTAAAATCCACTACATATCTGATGTAGTGTTATCAGCAGCATTTGACAAAAAGGGAAAACATTTTACATATGTACACATCCACATTATTCAATTCAATGCTTAGTAAAGTTCATATATATATATATATATATATATATATATATATATATATATATATATATATATATATATATATATACAGTACGTTTCTATGGTTGGATATAAATGAATGTCAATTTTGTAACTTATTTTATTTAAAGATTCGTTTAAAAAAAGAACTGACCAGAGCTGACAGTGGAGAGCTAGATTTCACTTCCTGGGAGAACATTTTGATAGCAAGTAGTAATAAGGTACATCCTTTCAAAATGTAACACTTAGCCATTTGCTTCAATGACACGATTTCCATATTGCAGCCAGGGCTGAATTTTGACTTGCTTTTCTTTTTTTCGGGCAGCAATATTCAGCGCATTAAAGATACATCCAGCCAGTATGGAGCGATGCATGCTGCATCGTTCAAACATTTCAGAACGCCATGTGCCACAAGCTTCCATCTTCTACCTATCTTTCTTGACTGAAGATAAGCTTTTTCTAGATATGGCCCTGGACAGGCAAAATTAGCTTGAGAGCTTCTTCTTTCTCAGCTTTACAACAACAACAACAAAAAAAAACTCAGAAATTCTGGCTTTTTTCCTTCTAGCCACAAACATAAAAAGGAATGCACTTTGGTTTATACCAAATGCCCTGGGCTAATAAATTACAAGAATATTACAACAGTCTGAGGTAAAATAGTAAGATGTGTCATTTATCGAGTCATACAATGAAGCAAATGTAACCCTTTGAGTTTGTTAAGACAAGATGGATGCCGTAGAAAAAAAAAAGACCCATTTTGCACTAAAAGAAATACGTATACGTCTGACTTGGTGAGATATCCCTGTTGGCAGTGGGTCTCAGTTCTTAACCCAAGTCACGTGTCCAAACTGCATATAAAACATTTCATTTGTGCAGCCACTTTCCACCCAGAACCCACTACATGGGTTGCAGGAGGATCTTTGGGCAATGTTCAGACAAGTGCAAGGTGATCACTGTTATGAAGAGGATCTTTGTAATTGCCTACGTCTTCTCAGTGTACCTAACAACAAGTGAGTGGGTTGGAGATGTCATTGTTGGACAAAAAAGAGTGGCATTGATAATCAAAGGCACATTGTATTAAACCTAAGGGGACAATTATTCCCCACCACTGTTAATTCACAGAAACAGCAAAAACATATAAAGTACAATGTGAACTGCCTGTTGAGTTTGGCAGATTATTGTGCATTTGCAAATGTACTGTAGGCGTCCAGAGAGGACTGGGCAGTGTGCAGCAGGCTGGGTACCATGCCAACCAGTAGCAGGGGCATTAAAACCCACATAAATGCCACCGCTTTGCTTTGCCACTTAGCGGCCCATGGTCCAACCCCTTTTTCCCACCGCCGTGTTCGCATCCGGTCGAGAGCGTTTTCCTGCGAGTGGAGTCTCAAAGTCATATCAGACAGGATTCTTGTGCATTACACTAAGTCACTCCACTGATATCAAGCAAAAAACACACATTCTGGCCACTGTTTCTTTTTATATTAGCTCTTCTTTAGGAAATAATAAAATCAACCAATAATAAGTAATAAATAAATTACAAAGCTTTCAGACCCTCGCCGGTTATTATTATTTTTTCCTTACTATGTCAAAAAATGCTACAAAAATGGCCAGTTTGTGAAATTATTTTTCCACTGTGTGTGTTTGGGTAAAACATGCAGTTTCATTTAAAGAAGGGAACAAGCTTTTAAGAGTTTAAACTCTGGCCGCATACTCGTGAGACCACACTAGAAACTAAATATAGAAAATGTGATATGAATTTCAGAGGGTTATCTCTGATTACGAACGACAGCCGGATGAGATGAGACTCTCGTTTAAAGCGCCCCTCTCTGCCATAGTTTTTCAATGATAGTGTTAATACTGGCTCAGTTTCAAGTAGTCCTGTTTACAAATTATTAGCACAATCCTTTCTAAATCACTGTTAGAAAGGAGAATTAGCAACTTAAAAAGCATCCTAGTCCTATTTGTTAACTACAATTAGTTTCAAAACATTATTTTGTTCCATGAGTATAGGTTTAAAATTATTTTTAAAAAAATACCTTTTGTATAAAAAGGTAAAAGCACCAAAGTTTTTCCCTTCTAAATAGTACAACACTTTGCTCCCAGCAGTTCTTCCGGAGAATAGCTTATTGTTAAATACACGAGCCTGTCGAGTACTGCCGAGAACAGATTCCACTCAGTCAAACTAAATAAATTCCTTTTAACTTGCCAGAAGTCTATTTATAAAGTTACACTACCCTGAAGTCTCTTTTTTCCTTGAGTCAATCTTATAAGGAATGTCAAGAGATTTTTAGGCACATACCAAGTCTGTCATGTAAACATTGTTTTTCTTCTTTCTACCTCAAAGCGGTCTAAACATTCACTTTGCTTTCACTATGCTCTTCAAATGTCCTCCGTATCTCGCCCTGCCTCCTCAGTCACAATACCGGTCACCAATATAAAGAGCTTTAAAGGAACAGTCCACCGTACTTCCATAATGAAATATGCTCTTATCTGAATTGAGACGAGCTGCTCCGTACCTGTCCGAGCTTTGCGCGACCTCCCAGTCAGTCAGACGCAGTCAGACGCACTGTCACTCCTGTTAGCAATGTAGCTAGGCTCAGTATGGCCAATGGTATTTTTTGGGGCTGTAGTTAGATGCGACCAAACTCTTCCACGTTTTTCCTGTTTACATAGGTTTATATGACCAGTGATATGAAACAAGTTCAGTTACACAAATTGAAACGTAGCGATTTTCTATGCTATGGAAAGTCCGCACTATAATGACAGGCGTACTAACACCTTCTGCGCGCTTCAGCAGCGCATTGATACGGAGTTCAGATATCAATGCGCTGCCGAAGCGCGCAGAAGGTGTTAGTACGCCTGTCATTATAGTGCGGACTTTCCATAGCATAGAAAATCGCTACGTTTCAATTTGTGTAACTGAACTTGTTTCATATCACTGGTCATATAAACCTATGTAAACAGGAAAAACGCGGAAGAGTTTGGTCGCATCTAACTACAGCCCCAAAAAATACCATTGGCCATACTGAGCCTAGCTACGTTGCTAACAGGAGTGACAGCGCGTCTGACTGCGTCTGACTGACTGGGAGGTCGCGCAAAGCTCGGACAGGTACGGAGCAGCTCGTCTCAATTCAGATAAGAGCATATTTCATTATGGAAGTACGGTGGACTGTTCCTTTAAGCGCTACACGACTGCAGATAGCATAGCTTTTTAGAAACGCGTGTCAAATTCTCCTTCACCAATGCAGTGTTGTTCTAATAGATTACAGAGGTAGCGAGCTAAACGCTAGTGAGTACACACATCAAAATCCAAATCAACTTCATTGCTGCAAGTCTTTACGCTACAAGATATAGGTGAGGAAACTAATTAGGACTTCATTAGTAATCGGCCAGATTGCATGAATGCTCTCTGCAGCATTCCACACAGTCCTGAGATAAAAACTTAAAAGCGCTGTTCCCTCTTTCTTGGCCATTTTAGTATTTCTAAAGAAAAAAAAAGTGTCTTGAACAAAAAAAGGTGCTACAAAGCTGTAAATAAAAGATGAATTAAAGACTATATTCCTAAAACCTTTCACACTTGTGGATGCTCGCCTTTCCACATTTAAATATCAACATTTATAGAAACGAAACAAAAAGAACCAACCAAAAACAATATTAGTATTCAACTGACTAATTTTGGCAACACTGTCCTCTGTTGTATATTCCCATTGGCGTCAGTCATTTGTGCCAGGTTAGTCCTTAATTTTGAGGCTGAACTTGATGTAGGAGGTAATTTGGAGATAGAGGTTATAGCACCTGTGCCCTCAGTGATTCGCTTTACGGTACTTTTCTCCCCAGTGGGAGGTTTTGGCAAGCGTCTTCTCAGCCACTGGTGGCGGAGGGCCTGACTTGGAGTCATACGCAAAGCCGGGTCCCACTCCAGACACTGCTTGAGGAAGTCCAAAAAGAGGGGGTCGTCACAGCCCTTAAGCGCTGTTACCCAATCCTTGCTTCCTGGTGGACCGCGAAGCTTGCCCCTCCGTGACCGTCCACCGTTTAGTGTGACTGTGCCATCAGGTAAGGTTGTGACTGTGCAGTAACGAGGATATCCCTTTGAGCTGACAAAATTTTTGGCTCTCTTGGAAGAATCCAACAGCTTCTGGGAAGGCATGCCCAGTAGCTCTATGACACATGCTAGCTGGTCCCCTTCATCTTCCCCAGGCAAGAGAGGGTACCCTGTTAGTAATTCCGCTAAAATACAACCCAGGCTCCACATATCGATTGGCATCCCATAGCGAGAACCCAGAATGACCTCTGGTGCCCGATAAAAGCGTGACTGGATGTAAGTATAGACCCGCTGGTGTTCAAAGCAGCTGGATCCGAAGTCGATCACTTTTATCCCACTGCGTCCCTGCTGCTTCAAGAGGATGTTCTCGGGTTTGAGGTCACAATGAATGATCCTGTTTTTGTGCAAGGAGTCCAGGCACTGCAGGATAGAGTGCGCAAACTTACGCACCAGCTGCAAGCTGAAGCCCTGAAACTTGTTTTTCTTAATGAGCTCATACAGGTTCATGCTGAGTAACTCGAATGTCATGCAGATGTGGTTGCGGAATGTGAAGTTCTCCAGCATGTGGATGACATTCATAGTAGTGTCTTTGTCCTGCTTGCGCAAGTGCTCCAGGATCCGTATCTCCTCAGCTGCTTGGCGGTGAAACCGCTTCTCGTTGCGCACCATTTTCAAGGCCACATGCTGATGGGCCTTATGGTCATAGGCCTTCACTACTTGTCCAAAACTGCCCTTACCAATGACCTTCAATACCTCGTACCTGTAGGCTATATGGTCATGGGGTACATGGATATAAGAGCCCTGATCATCATCATAACCGCCGTTATTTGAGCCCCCGACCACACCTGGCCGTTTCTTAGCATTTGGTCCGACGAAGAAGATTTCAGGGTAGTTGAAAATCTCTTGGTGTTCAAATGCTGTCAGTTTAGACATGTACTGCTTCATGGCCTGCTCGGGAGTAATAGGGGCTACCTTGGGCTTGCTTTCAGTGGATTTGGTGGAAGCCGAACTGCCCTCCCGACATTGGCTGCTTTCTTGTTGCCTCTCCGGCAAGGGCAAGCCCGTTCGGCCTACTGGCGTCAACCCATTTGGCTGTGTAGTCAACACTGTCCGTTTATTGCTGTTTTCCTCAAACAGCTGTTGAACGTGGATCTGCTGGTGGTTTCCAACATGCAGATGGTCATTCATTGTGTTCTTATTGCCTCCAACCTAGCAAAAGCACAAAGAAAATCTTCTATTAGAGAACTAATGGAAGCAGAATACAAAAGAAAAACACACACACACTACTAATCTGAGATCAAAGGGTCAGCGGTATTCTTCAAGGTTCTGACAATCATATTCAAATCAGGACAATGGCAGCTATTAAAACAGGATCTTCATGTACAGTAGTTTGCTCCGAGATTTAATGCATTCAAGATTTCATGCGAAATTAGGCGGGAAGATTATTTTAAGTAATATCTCAGAAGACTTCAGACTACATTCTGCTGCCCTCTGCACCTTTCTTAGCATAGTGTAAAGCTGCGTACAATGCAACTAGTTTCAGAATACAAATCGAGCATGCCAAGCACGCTCAGGACACAGAGCAACTAAAGCTTTCTTGTGTATTTTTAGCAAGAACAAAGGTGGCTTAGGCACACACTATAAATACACACGCGACCACAGAAGGGAAAACCTAAGTTATGAAATGTATCACTGCATCCCCAGTAATCTGCAGACAGACAGCACACAGCATATTGTGTTTGATTAGTCGTCTTTTATTACATATTATGATTCCAGGACTTGTCCGACATTTCATAGCTTCAGATCTGAAAACATGAACAAAAGCTGAACTTTGTTTACCAAAAACATCAGGCATGCATTTCCTGCTTTCTTGATGTTTTCAAGAAAGCAGGCATGCATTTCCTGGTTTCCTGAACGAGGTTTGTGATTGTCTCCATGAATTGTTTTGCCATGACATCCTGTGGAAGTAGTCAAACTGGCTCTGTATGCATCTTGGGCTCAGAGGGGTTACAGTGGGTTCCTTCCACATTAATTGTGCGCTATTGTGTGCAAGAGGTGAATGTTTATTGCTTAAATTAAGACAACTAGGGTTCTTGTTCGTCTCTGGCTCGTCAAAGCGTAAACAGATTGAAGAAAACGCATGACTGAAATTAGTTACCAGTGCCTCATTACCGTAGTTAATCAATATCCAGTCTCGACATGGAACTTCTTGGTATTTCAAGACCCATAAGCAAGGATGAAAAGTTTACTCTCAAACAAAGAGCCGTGGTGTCAAAACACACAAAAACTGCAACACCAATATGCTTTATGTAACTGTGAGTCTAACGAACAGAGAAGTCGAATAACCTCATGTAGAACACGGCATATGGAAGCTACAGGTCTCGTGTCAGAGTGAAGACATGTGTCCTGACAGCTGCACAGGACACACAACTGGAGCCGAACAAAAGACAGCGTGGACAGCATAACAATTATTTTAACACTCCTGTAACTAGTTTCCATCCTCTTTGGTAGAATGTAGCGGAAATAAGTTTGCTAATATCCTTTTGATAAACACAGCACTGGAGGTCAAATGAGAACAGAAATAATTCAACGTATTTTTAAAAAAAAAAAGAATATATAAATAAAGGGCAGAATACCTATTGCAGTCTTACCCCATTCACATATAATTAATGTATGTGACTCCTATATCTCAGTATTATTAAGTAATATCTGAACACGGCGTTTATTTACAACCACTAACATGGTAGATACAGTTTACATCGCAAACACTCAGGATCCTGAAACCTTTTTTCTTTTTCCACTTATTTCAAGGTGATATTAAAAAAAGTTCATATTTTCCATTAACATTAGATTGCACAATTACATTATGTACAGCACCAGTCAAAAGTTTGGGCACCCCTACCCTTTCCCAAGCTTTTCTGTATTTTGATAAATTTTTTAAAAATTGAATAAAAATTCAGTTTAAAAATATTCTGATCTTTTATCTTCTAGTTTTAATTGATTTTATATATATATATATATATATATATATATATATATATATATATATATATATATATATATCTCAAAATGACCAGTTTAGTTTTTCTGTAACGCACACTGTACCAGTCAAAAGTTTGTACACCCCTACTCATTCATAGGTTTTTCTGTACTTTGACTATTTTCTACATTGTAGAACAATACTCAAAAGAAGACGAACAACTTTTGTTCATCACACACTTGTGAAATTCCGCTCTGCATTTAACCCATCTGAAACAGTGAACACACACAGAGCAGTGGGCAGCCATGCTAACAGCGCCCAGGGAGCAGTTGGGTGCTTCGCTCAAGGGCACCTCAACCCAAGTGCCGTCCCATATTAACCTAACCGCATGTCTTTGAACTGTGGGGGAAACCGGAGCACCCGGAGGAAACCCACGCAGACATGGGGAGAACATGCAAACTCCACACAGAAAGGCCCCCGCCAGCTGCTGGGCTCGAACCCAGAACCTTCTTGCTGTGAGGCGACCGTGCTAACCACTACAACACCGTGCCACCCACTGCCCAAAACATCAGAACTATGAAATAACATATGGAACATAATATGGAATTAAGTAGTAAATTTAAAAAAAAAAGTGTTCAAGAAAATACGTTTCATATTTTAGATTCTTCAAAGTATCCACCATTTATCTTGATGATGCTTTGCACACTATTGGCATTATCTTAACCAGCTTCATGAGGTAGTCACCTACCCTGTGTTCAAAACCACTCACTCATTCACTACTCCCTACTCCCTATATAGGGAATTAGTATATAGAGGACTATATCGTGAGTTCATTGATAAAATGAAAAAACGCTTTCGGACACTACTCCGGCGTGCTGCTTTTTATGTCATTACTGTTGCACAATTAAAACGTGCCAGATCAGTCGGCTGGTGGGTTTTCAAAATAATAAATACATGCCTGTATTTTTGTGATAAATCCATATTATACTCAGAGACTCAGATTGCTGGCGCGCCCGCGTCTAAGACGCACTATTTCGAATAATGAACGCATTGTCGAGAGGGGCAGGGGCCAATATGGACGCGAGCATTTTATACCCTATTTGGAACATTTCGTGGCATATTACAGACCCTCCAGGATTTCACGATGTTGCGATTTGCAACTTCAACGCAAATTCAACCAATCCCCGTGAATTCAGGGCGGTGTTGCAATTATATTCAATCACCGCAACTTTCCCGCAAATTTGACCAATCGTTGGAGTCGTCTTGAGGTGACGTCGACAAACTACCTTCTGCCTTACTTCCAGTGTTGCCAGATTGGGCGGTTTCCCGCCCAGTTGGGGGGTTTCAAGTGCATTTTGGCGGGTTTTGAACATATTTTGGGCTGGAAAACGTCAGCAGTATCTGGCAACACTGCTTACTTCCGTGTTTCCGTTCAAGAGAAGCAGCATGTGCGAGTCAGTGTTTATATAGGCTTACATTCTGTTACTGAAAGTGTGTTATGTTTACAGTGAAGGACTGTGTGCACTTTACATTGTTTTTTTTACTTAATACAAGAAATTAATGGATGCCAACATTTTTGCCAAAAAGGTATTTTATTTTCCATTGTTTAGGCAGCTTCAGCATCATACTGTGAGATTCTGTTCAAATTGTTTTTTTTTCTTCTATGAAGCCTGAGCCATTTATTTTATTAGTTTATAATTATTGTTTAATTTAGTCTTCAGGAGAGACTGCCTGCACAAAGTACTAGTATTAATAGTTTTTTTTTCTTACATGAAAGCTGAGGCATTTATATTATATTTTAAGGTAATTTCATGTTGTGCTGTGAGGTTCTATGCACTTTAACTTTTGAACCAACAGGTGCATTTGGATAAGTAAAGCCTATTTTTCTGCATTTTTGCAGTCCTGGTAATCTTTTATATTGGTAAAGTTGTTTATAGGACCATTTCTCAGTGTCTTTGTTTGTTTAATCAATAGTTTTTCAGTAATAACTTAATATTTAACATATCTCTCAATTTTAAATCACAAAAAGAGAAAATCGCAACAATTTCTCACAACTTTCACTTCCTCCCGCAATGTAATCGCAACAAAAACCTAAAAAACACCGCAACTTTCATCGCAATTTTTTGGAAAAACCCCCGCGACATCAGACATTTTAGCCCGCAACAATCACAAAAAAGGCCCGCAAAATACTGGGGGGACTGGTATTACTTGACTTCATGGTCTCAATATCGAAAATCTTGCACAAATATGCAACTTCCAACACAATTATCTGGATATTCCACAGATTTCAGCATCGGATGAATTTGTTTTGACCGCCGCCATATTGAATATACATCGGACCTGTTCGTGTATTTCCGCCGCCCCGTTTGTAGCGTCCCAAGCGAGTAAAACCTGATCCAAGTCTTTCGCTAGGTGGCATCTTACGGTCTATGTACGAATATTCGAAAGAGACAAGAAAACATGGATAAGAAAAAAAAGAAAAATACATCTATTTTGTCATTCTTCGGCAGAAAGAGAGTACATTCACCTGAAAAAACTGATACCCCTGATACCCAAGGTAATTACTCATACTAGATTTACAACAACAACTACTACAACAGCAACCACTACTACTACTACTACCACTGCCACTACCACTAGTGACTACTACTACTATAGACCTACACCAAACTGAAAACAAGTTAATAAAATAAATTATAATTTACAGGGAGGAGATAATACAGATGTGATATATAGTGGCCTGTGATTGAATTCCAAAATATTGCCACTGATTAAACAATCTCAATATATTTGGTTGAAGCATTGATTTTTGTCATCTACATTGCTTCATATGGCTTCTAATACCAAAAAAAAAACAGAATTGAGAAGAAAAAAACAGCCCCTGGGCTGCCCCAGCTGTTCATTGGGCTCGCTTCGCTCACTAGGTTCGCTTCAACTGAAGGATAATCACTGGGCCCCCCATTGCAGAAATGGGCCCCTGTTTTTTCCCAGGAGGGGCCCTGTGGGCCCCTTGACCTGCAAAACAATCCGAGTCTCTGTATACTGAGCGCATTTTCCACATTAATAAATACAAAGTACCTGCATCTTTCAGTTCTTTTAAATCAAGGCTGAATACTTTCTTTTTTGCCGCCGCTTTTTATTAAATCAAATTTGAGGCTTTTGATTTCTTTCAGCGCGACCGCAATGCATGATGGGATATATTGCTTGGTTAGTGACCGCTGGTTGTACACTACTTTTCGTGATGCATTGTGGGATACTTTGAGTGCACTATATAGCATGTAATAATTCTCACTATACATTCAGACAGCACTACAAAATGGCGTCCTCACTAAATGAGTATAGTCCACTATATAGTGAGTAGGGAGTAATGTCGGACACAGGACTAGAATGCTTTTCGTTGAACAGGTGCACCTCGTCAAACGTTAATTAGTGCATTAGTTTCTTGCCTTCGTAATGTGTTTGAGATCAAACAGTAAAGACTAAAAATACGGTAAATATCCCTATTGCACAACTGTAGTAATTCGTACTACGTCAAAACCGCTCAACTAAGTAAAGAGAAACGACATCTATCATTACTTTAAGACATGAAGTGTCTTAATAAAAATAAATAAAAACCATTGAATTAGAAGGCATGTCCAAACTTTTGACTGGTACTGTATGCATTCCTGTTCTGTTCACTCTGAGTCATGCTGCCAGCAAATAACACACAGCTTAACTTTTCTCTTAAAATTATATTTTGAGGCGGCACAGTGGTGTAGTGGTTAGCGCTGTCGCCTCACAGCAAGAAGGTCCGGGTTCGAGCCCCGTGGCCGGCGAGGGCCTTTCTGTGCGGAGTTTGCATGTTCTCCCCGTGTGGGTTTCCTCCGGGTGCTCCGGTTTCCCCCACAGTCCAAAGACATGCAGGTTAGGTTAACTGGTGACTCTAAGGCCCTGTCCACACGGCAACGGATTCAGGTGACTCCGATACAATTGCTTATCGTTTAGGCCTGGCGTCCACACGGCACCGGCGTTTTGGGTGCCCAAAACGCAATCTTTTTGAGAACGGGTTCCAGAGTGGAAAGATCTGGCAACGTTGCCGTTGTGAAGTCGTCTGGATGAGTAGAACGGATTTGTTTACGATGACGTCACAACCACATGACTGTGAGTGCTTCACGCCGGGTAGAAGTGTAACAAATATCACCAGGAAAAAGCCTTACAGAGCTCTAGTGAGAGTGAAACACGAGCTTGGATATTATTATTATTATTATTATGTTCAGTGTTAGTTCACAGTAGTAATGCAAGAAGCAGAATAGTGACAGTAATAGTGAAGCAAAAACATGCAATTGTACAAACACTGCAGCTCTACAGCAAAATATTCATTTATGAAATGGTCCGATTCTTAACACCAGTAGTGCCAATGATCTTCTCATTGCAATGCGATGCGAGTTGTCAACAAATTCTATAACTTGGTTCATGAAACGCGCTGACAAAATATTTTCACTGTGAATATTTATTGTGTAATGGTGTAAAGTGAGAGAGAGAGAGAGAGAGAGAGAGAGAGAGAGAGAGAGACTCTGCCCTTAGGGCAGAGTCAATCCCGCCAGCAAAAATAGGGAAAAAAAGGAGCAATCTCATCTCTTCAGATGTTGATTTAAGTCCAACAATACATTCCTCAAAAAGGGCGTAGAGGAGCAAATTAATCCATCAACGTGTAACATTCAATTTATTCCGGACCATTAAAGACGCCGCCTTCCGCGTAGAATCATACGTCATCCTCGCCGCCATATTGGATAGGTCATAGCGGAGCATAAAGATTCATGTGCTGCCTTTAACTGTACCAACAGGTTTACCGTCCAAACGAGATCACATGGGATTACCTTTCACAGGTGAGAAACAACAAATTAATCCATCAACATGTAGCATTCAATTTATTCCGGACCATTAAAGACGCTGCCTTCCGCGTAGAATCATACGTCATCCTCGCCGCCATATTGGAGAGGTCAAAGCGGAGAATAAAGATTAGCTGCGTTTAACTGTACCAACAGGTTTGCCGTCCAAACGAGATCACATGGGATTACCTTTCACAGGTGAGACTGGAAAAATACTTTTCATTGTATTTGATCATTATAATGTAATTTTACGAACAGATTTTCCTGACTTTGTGGCTAATATGAAGTCTCGCGCATAACAGTTTATGCGCATGCGTCCTTACTTCTTCTACTGTTCTGGTGTCTCCGAAGGGACCGTCTTACAGCGCCCCTAGAGGTGTGGCATGTGTATTGCATCATTTTCAGCAAGCGTTGCGTTGCCATATGGACCTGATATTTTACTGATCGTTGCCCATTTGGACGCGATATATTTTTAAATAACATCTCGTTGCCGTTGTCGTGTGGATGTAGCCTAAATTGACCGTAGGTGTGAATGTGAGTGTTGTCTGTGTCTATGTGTCAGCCCTGCGATAACCTGGCGACTTGTCCAGGGTGTACCCCGCCTTTCGCCCGTAGTCAGCTGGGATAGGCTCCAGCTTGCCTGCGACCCTGTAGAACAGGATAAAGCGGCTACAGATAATGAGATGAGATGAGATTATATTTTGAAGAGAAGCATAGCTCAAGATTAAAGTGTTTATTTCCAGGATTTGTAATACGAGTTCAGTCTTGAAAGATGCACACCAGTGAGGTCAGCTAATTAAGCTATTTGAGCTTCCATGCTTTAGTTGTGTTAGAACTGCTAAATAAAGATGGCTTCATAGTTGAATGTAACTGGCACTAATACTCCGTTTCACTCAGCACAGAGTAAAAATACAACCAAGACAGGAAGGATGTTTCTTCACAAAAGAGACACGGCAAGACAGAATTTCGTTCAGGTATTTCAAAAACACTGGGTAATCAGAGATTTCCGACCGTGTTGTTTCATGTGAGCGAACCGACCAGTAGGTCTAGACTGTTATTGAAGCCTGTAATGGTTCAGGCTGATGAGGTGGTTCTCTTTCACCCATCCCCCACCAACGTCAAGCTCCACAGCTCAGCATACAATATGTTAAGCCATGCCTAATTGTGTTCATTGCCTACATTACCAATGACAGGACACAAGGCCATAGTTCACATCTGTATTAGTGCACTACTTTACAATGAAAGCCTTTCTGTCCTTTTCAGTCTGGCTTAATAAGGAATACAGACAAGACTGTTGGTCTGGATCTATCAGCACTGAAGCTCATGTATAATAGATGTTTATTTTCAGAGCCTGACAAGTATTCTTCAAGCGATACCTGTTGATAACTGCTGTGACAAATTATACATTATATTATGTGACAAGTATACATTTTGTGGAGAGCCAGACTTTTTCATTTTGGATGGTTCTACAGAGATCCTAAAGACATAACAACAAAGTAATAAAGTACATCATTCAGACAATACATGTTTTAGTATTTATTACACTGATATTTACGTTTTATTATACATCGGTCATGTTTAAGATCATCCACGATATTGCGTTTTCTCTTTCTTTAATAAGCTAAAGGGGTCAGACTAACAAAACCCATGTGTAATTCATCCCTCGAACCCTGTTACATATTTAGCCAGTCCTACAGAGTAGAACATTCACCTCCACTGTAATGTGCAAATCTTTTTTTAAAAAAAGGGTTTGACATTGAACAAGTAAACACACAGCCGGTTTGTTTTTAACAAAATAGGTAATATAGAGTGAATGGCGTGTTAAAACGGGTGTAAATCCAGTACATCAGTCCAACTGGTCCCTTAAAGCCAGTTGCCAGAAGCCTCTGCACTAAGCAGTCAATCACCATTTCCGATGCCATCAATATTCCACAACAATGCACAAACAATCCGCCATAGATCATAAGCTGTAACGTCAAATTGCACATATTTTGCCAAAATAGTTCTATTTAAAATTCTTTCAACAGATCCATTCCACTTTCACATGGGTATTCCTTTGTAATGGACCAGAACCGACCTCGGCTGTGTCGAAGAAAAGAAAGTAAATCAGGCATACTGTGTTCCAAACATCCACGTATGACACATGGATGAAGAAAAAGTTCAAGACAGGTTTCGAAGGGATCACCAACAGTGAATTTGCTGACGTTTTGCTGCAGCATGCACACGGTGGCCCATATGTAAACAAAAACAGCACACTGTATTCCGCGATGGATGTGTTGGCTCCGTTAAGAACAAAACCACAAAATGGTCTGACTGCAGAACGAGTTTTAAAATCAGGTTAGACGACGAGTGTAAACGTCCTGGACATGCCAATGTTTTGAGTAATGAATGTTTGACGGCACAGCGGTGTCGTGATTATGACAGACGCGTGTGCGTGTAGCCATTATGATAGACCTGTGTGTGAGATGACGTAGTTATAGTGGACCTGTACCGTGAGCGAGTTGCCGTTCCTGAGAGGTGGCAGTGTGATGGGTGATGGTGGCTCGCTCCCTGCTCCAGACCGGACCGCCCCGGTGCACAGCTCACCCCCTTTACCTGTTTACGAACAAAACAGACACATCTCTTTAGAACAAACAGCCTGACACACTGGCTGACTACATGAAACCTGCAGCCTGTACGGTATACATGCATATGATTGTGCTCCTATAAAACTGATCCTAAGTTTCCTCTGGATAAACGAGCAGCTCTGGACTAGAAACCAGAACCTGCTGGATATGAATGTGGTGTGAAAAAAGGGCTGGTGGTAGGAAATACATCTGAACACACAAACACGAGCATATCGAAACGAAGCTAATAACAACAAGAGATATTTTTTCGGTCATTTCATTTACAAAAGGTATACCATTCTATACCCATGCCATTCTAGTTCAAAAGGTATACCATTCTATACCCATGCCAAGGTATACCATTCTATACCCATGCCATTCTAGTTCAAAAGGTATACCATTCTATACCCATGCCAAGGTATACCATTCTATACTCATGCCATTCTAGTTCAAAAGGTATACCATTCTATACCCATACCATTCTAGTTCAAAAGGTATACCATTCTATACCCATACCATTCTAGTTCAAAGACTAAACATCTGTAAAGAGAAACAGATAAACAGTATCCAGCATGAAAACACGGCTACAGCTACAAGCTACTTTGTAGCAGCCAGTAGAAAACCGAAAGCGCCTGTTTGGGTTTTTGTTGCTTTTTATTATTGTTACTATTATTATGATTATGATTATTATTATTAAACCTTTGTGCTATTCTGGAGTGAATAAATGCATCTGTCTAATCCAGTGTCCAGGGTGGATACTGTAGCTAAAGCAGAGCTTATAATCAGACTTTGAGCTTCTTACCAGTCGGGTAGACAGCAGCACAGGGTTTCTTGGTTAACATGGCCGCTGGAGAGTCACACACACGCAGAGAGAGAGAGAGAGAGAGAGAGAGAGAGAGAAAGAAAAAACACCCTACTCCTGAAACTGCCCTCCTCCTCCCCCTGTCGGCTGCGCGATCAGCACCGACTTCAATCAGCTACATCCAGACGGGCTGCGACCCAACACCGGCGCCGCGCACTACACCACCTCCATCCCGTGCTACCACCATCACTCAGGCACGCGCCACGCAAACAACAGCAACCCCGCACCGGTCCGAGTGTGCACGCGCCGAACGACCGACGAGTTCCGGTGCTAGCATGGTAATAAGCGCCTTCTCCGGTGCTCTCTGAGTAAAGCCCACACTGTGGGAGTCGCTGTGGGTGTTGCCTAGTTTATCTGGCCTCCACCTCTCTCTCTCTCTCTCTCTCTCTCTCTCTTTCTCTCTGTCTTTCGCTTTCTGTGTTTGAGCATACAGTGGGGCAAAAAAGTATTTAGTCAGCCACTAATTGTGCAAGTTCTCCCACTTAAAAAGATGAGAGAGGCCTGTAATTTTCATCATAGGTACACTTCAACTATGAGAGACAGAATGGGGGGAAAGAATCCAGGAAATCACATTGTCTGATTTTTAAAGAATTTATTTGCAAATTATGGTGGAAAATAAGTATTTGGTCAATAACAAAAGTTCATCTCAATACTTTGTTATATACCCTTTGTTGGCAATGACAGAGGTCAAACGTTTTAATAATAATAATAATAATAATAATAATCTCATCTCATTATCTCTAGCCGCTTTATCCTTCTGCAGGGTCGCAGGCAAGCTGGAGCCTATCCCAGCTGACTACAGGCGAAAGGCGGGGTACACCCTGGACAAGTCGCCAGGTCATCACAGGGCTGACACATAGACACAGACAACCATTCACACTCACATTCACACCTACGGTCAATTTAGAGTCACCAGTTAACCTAACCTGCATGTCTTTGGACTGTGGGGGAAACCGGAGCACCCGGAGGAAACCCACGCGGACACGGGGAGAACATGCAAACTCCACACAGAAAGGCCCTCGCCGGCCCCGGGGCTCGAACCCAGGACCTTCTTGCTGTGAGGCGACAGCGCTAACCACTACACCACCGTGCCGCCAATAATAATAATAATAAGTTCAACTTATATAGTGCCTTTCAAGAAACTCAAGGACGCTTTACAATTATAGACAAAGAAAAAAAAAATAATAAAAATTAATAAATGAATAAATAATAAAAAATAAACGTAAAAAGTCCACCAAGTAGGGGTCAGGATGTGATTCCAGTGGTGTAGCAGCCACAGTCCCACCAAAAGGCGCATGAAAACGAGTCCCACATCTCCAGCACAGCCGCCGTGACGCCGTCAGCCACATCGCTCAAACACCACGCCGTGGATCCACAAAGCGAGCACAGAAGCTCCGCCACGCAGAGCGCTGGTGTGTCCCAAACCGCCTGCACAGCCGCCGCAACACCACCGAGCAACATCGCTCGGAACATCACGCCAAGCATTAAAGCGCAGAGCGCTGGACAACCACGAATGTTAAATGAGCAGCGAGCTCACTGCAGTCCACAGCTGGGAGCGCAGGCATCACCCACAGCGAACCAAGGCCTGGAGGGAACCGACGCCCCAAACTGGGTCAGGAGCTACACCACAACTGGCGGACAAAACACTCAAACAAACATCAAACTACACAAACACACAGAAAAAATAAATAAATAAATAAATAAAATGAAAATTGAAAAAAAAGAAAATAAAATTGAAAAAAAAGTACTGGTGAGAAGCGGCAGCCAGAATGCGCTCTCAACCGGAAACGGAAACGAAAAAAAAAAAGAGAAAAAGTCTTCTGTAAGTCTTCACAAGGTTTTCACACACTGTTGCTGGTATTTTGGCCCATTCCTCCATGCAGATCTCCTCTAGAGCAGTGATGTTTTGGGGCTGTCGCTGGGCAACACGGACTTTCAACTCCCTCCAAAGATTTTCTATGGGGTTGAGATCTGGAGACTGGCTAGGCCACACCAGGACCTTGAAATGCTTCTTATGAAGCCACTCCTTCGTTGCCCGGGCGGTGTGTTTGGGATCATTGTCATGCTGAAAGACCCAGCCACGTTTCATCTTCAGTGCCCTTGCTGATGGAAGGAGGTTTTCACTCAAAATCTCACGATACATGGCCCCATTCATTCTTTCCTTTACACGGATCAGTCGTCCTGGTCCCTTTGCAGAAAAACAGCCCCAAAGCATGATGTTTCCACCCCCATGCTTCACAGTAGGTATGGTGTTCTTTGGATGCAACTCAGCATTCTTTCTCCTCCAAACACGACAAGTTGAGTTTTTACCAAAAAGTTCTATTTTGGTTTCATCTGACCATATGACATTCTCCCAATCCTCTTCTGGATCATCCAAATGCTCTCTAGCAAACTTCAGACAGGCCTGGACATGTACTGGCTTAAGTAGGGGGACACGTCTGGCACTGCAGGATTTGAGTCCCTGGTGGCGTAGTGTGTTATTGATGGTAGCCTTTGTTACTTTGGTCCCAGCTCTCTGCAGGTCATTCACTAGGTCCCCCCATGTGGTTCTGGGATTTTTGCTCACCGTTCTTGTGATCATTTTGACCCCACGGGATGAGATCTTGCGTGGAGCCCCAGATCGAGGGAGATTATCAGTGGTCTTGTATGTCTTCCATTTTTTAATAATTGCTCCCACAGTTGATTTCTTCACACCAAGCTGCTTACCTATTGCAGATTCAGTCTTCCCAGCCTGGTGCAGGTCTACAGCTTTGTTTCTGATGTCCTTTGACAGCTCTTTGGTCTTGGCCATAGTGGAGTTTGGAGTGTGACTGTTTGAGGTTGTGGACAGGTGTCTTTTATACTGATAACGAGTTCAAACAGGTGCCATTAATACAAGTAACGAGTGGAGGACAGAGGAGCCTCTTAAAGAAGAAGTTACAGGTCTGTGAGAGCCAGAAATCTTTCTTGTTTGTAGGTGATCAAATACTTATTTTACAGAGGAATTTACCAATTAATTCATTAAAAATCTTACAATGTGATTTCCTGGATTCTTTCCCCCCATTCTGTCTCTCATAGTTGAAGTGTACCTATGATGAAAATTACAGGCCTCTCTCATCTTTTTAAGTGGGAAAACTTGCACAACTGGTGGCTGACTAAATACTTTTTTGCCCCACTGTATGTAGAGAACTAGCTTTTTACCCAGCTCATTAACTCTTATATCTTCTTTAATCCTGGCAGCCTCCTCGAACCCATCCATCCATTATCTGTAGCCGCTTATCCTGTCCTACAGGGCCACAGGCAAGCTGGAGCCTATCCACATATCCACAAACAACCATTCACACTCACATTCACACATACGGTCAATTTAGGGCCACCAATTAGCCTAACCTGCATGCTTTTGGACTGTAGGGGAAACCGGAGCACCCGGAGGAAACCCATGCGGACATGGGTGCAAAGTCCACACAGAAAGGCCCCTGTTGGCCGCTGGGCTTGAACCCAGGACCTTCTTGCTGTGAGGCGACAGTGCTAACCACTACACCACCCTCCTCAAACCTTTTTTTTTCTCAGATTAATTAGCCACTTATCCTGTCGCAGGGAAGCTGGAGCCTGACTATGTACACCCTGGACAAGTCGCCAGGTTATCGCAGGGCTAACACAAACAGCCATTCAAACTCACATTCACACCTAGAGTCAATTTAGAGCCACCAATTAGCTTAACCCTAACCGCGAGTTGGCCTAGTGGTGAGCGTGTCTGCCTCTCGATCAGGAGATCGCAAGTTCGACTCGCGGTCGGGTCATACGAAAGACCATCATAAAAATGGTACGTACTGCCGTCTGGCAAGGCACGTTGCAATACAGATGCAAGTGGGGAGTCAAACTCTCATGGTTACCAGAGGACTAGCCCCCCACTGTAACCCTAGCTATGTAATAGGCGAGAGGCCAAGGGCTACGGAAACCTGCACCGCCCTATGCGCCACATGGCGTGGGAAGGACTTCGATTGATTTGAATTAGCCTAACCGGCATGTCTTTGGACTGTGGAGGAAACCGGAGCACCTGGAGGAAACCCACGCAGACACAATGCAAACTCCACACCCTCACCGGCCGCGAACCCAGGACCTTCTTGCTGTGAGGCAACAGTGCTAACCACTACACCACTGTGCTGCCCCCAGATTAAAGCTAAGGTAGATTATTTTAGCTAGGATCCTTTCATCAACAGAAATGAGGTGCGACAGGACAATCCTCGGTATAACACACAGGGACCACATCACGAATGAAAATATCCACCAGACTGTTGACCAGGCCACATGAGACCCTTCTTACAACAGTTAAGAAAAGAAAACTTAAATGTTATGGCCATGTCACACGTCTAACAAATACTATACTACAGTGCCTGGGGTGCGAAGATGTGGTAGCCAACAGAAGAGATGGGAGGATAACATATGAGAATGGACACATATGAACTTCACAGAAACATTAAGAAGAGTGGAGGATAAAGAGGGTTGGAGGAAGGTTGTAGCCCAAGCATCCATGACGCCCCAACGACCCCGTAGGTCAAGGGATAGGTGAGGTGAGGAGACTATTTCAATAATATTGGCTGTCTTTTTTTCATGGTATATCCAATATATTCTATTCAGCTAGCATGATAATGAACAAGTCGAAGACGAGTAGCTGAATGGAATAGTTTATATACCACGAAAAAATGGCAGCCAATATTATTATTATTATTATTATTATTATTATTATTAAGCCCTATGATGACCTGGTGACTTGTCCAGGGTGTACCCCGCCTTTCGCCCATAGTCAGCTGGGATAGGCTCCAGCTTGCCTGCGACCCTGTAGAAGGATAAAGCGGCTAGAGATAATGAGATGAGATTATTATTATTATTATTATTACTGTATTATTATTATTATTATTATTATACGTACACATTGCTTTCGGGTGTTCAACGCATCTTTCTCTTTCAAAATTCTCTCAAAATCTTCCGTATTTAACGAAGCAAACCTGGCGGCCATGTTTGTTTACAAATTTTCACAGTCGCTCGCTAGCGTAGAAGTTTTACATCTCCAACGTGTCTCTTTTCTAGTTTTTCGATGTCCGTTGATATGTTTTTCTCTTGTAAATATGTGTGAAGAATATCTAATGAAGTTTTTGTCGCCTTTCAGGTGTTCAATGCATCTTTCTGTTTCCCGGCATATAAAGAAATGCTTCTGCGCAGGCACAGCAGAAAACTCTCTCATTGGATATTCACATCAGCTCTGACGTGTGACGTCATGTTGTCTTGACAACCGTGCAGTATCGTAAATCATATCGTTCAACGCTCATTCTCCATTGGGTAGAGTGACGTAATACATGTAGGATAAGCGATATGCTAGAATGCTAGCATGCAATAGGATAAGTGATATGATAGCATGCAATATGCTAACAATATTGCATGCTATCAAACCAAATGAATGAAACCCACTAGAAGGGAATAGAATACATGTTTTTTATTCCATGGAAAAAGTGTTTTGTATGTGTAATAATTTATTTCTTCACACACTCTTTACATCCTGACAGCAACAAATAAATCAGATGCCCTGACAATAAAAAGATGACATGACAATCCATCATCTGCAGCAGTCGCAGGGCTGTAAAAAGTCCATCCAGTCATTTTATTCAGTTCACATGAAATGATTGGATGGTCTGTCTGCCTGTCTACCTGTCATTGCACCTGACTGAAGTCTTCCACAAGGTTAGATAAAGATATTGCGAAGACTAGCGAGCTGGTTGCACAAGAATGGCAGAAAAAAGACAGCCAAAATTTCCATGTTCGTTGTTTACATTCATTATATTCATTCATGTTAGATGTTGTCTTATATGTGAATGAGACATAATGTGGTTGGATATGACAGAGATGTGCTATGCGACACCCCATCCCCCAATAATATACTACTCTTGTGGACTCGCCCGACAGCAGTAGTCAGGCAGTGCACGTTCATGTGTTTTGAAGGGAGCCCTGCAGGCTGTGGGTGGGATTTTTCATTTGGATAATTTCAAAATATAGCATATTCTTGCCCCAGATCGAGGTAGATTATCAGTGGTCTTGTATGTCTTCCATTTTCTAATAATTGCTCCCACAGTTAATTTCTTCACACCAAGCTGCTTACCTATTGCAGATTCAGTCTTCCCAGCCTGGTGCAGGTCTACAATTTTGTTTCTGGTGTCCTTTGACAGCTCTTTGGTCTTGGCCATAGTGGAGTTTGGAGTGTGACTGTTTGAGGTTGTGGACAGGTGTCTTTTATACTGATAACGAGTTCAAACAGGTGCCATTAATACAGGTAACGAGTGGAGAACAGAGGAGCCTCTTAAAGAAGAAGTTACAAGTCTGTGAGAGCCAGAAATCTTGCTTGTTTGTAGGTGACCAAATACTTATTTTACCGAGGAATTTACCAATTAATTCATTAAAAATCAGACAATGTGATTTCCTGGATTCTTTCCCCCATTCTGTCTCTCATAGTTGAAGTGTACCTATGATGAAAATTACAGGCCTCTCTCATCTTTTTAAGTGGGAGAACTTGCACAATTGGTGGCTGACTAAATACTTTTTTGCCTCACTGTAACTTACCTAGCCCATGATGGCTTACAAGGCATTTATAATTACAATATAAACAGCACTAAAATACTGTATAATAATCATAATGCTAGTGGTGCAGTAGTCATCCTGACAGTACTCTACATAGTGAAAATGATCTGCTATTCAATGGTGTTGATCAGCTCATGGTTAATTAGGCTCCCATGTGTTTAAGATAAATGTAAAAAGAAATACCTCAATATCACAGACAAGGGCAGTCAAGAGTTTATGATGTTAGACTGATTGACAATCAATGCACTAAGAGCAGTACTTACCAGTAAGGAATGGAAATATATACACTAAATAACTGAATATTGAGTGAAAACCTTCTTGTTTAAATACATGTCAATCAGTATCAAGTATGTGGTGTAACAACGTGTATGTTATCACTGCTAAACATACAGCATGTGGGTTCACAGATTGCACATCACCCACCACATTACATTACATTAATGGCATTTAGCAGACACTCTTATCCAGAGTGACATACAACATCCCCAGAGTAGCCTGGTGAGCAGTTGGGGGTTAGGTGCCTTGCTCAAGGGCACTTCAGCCATTCCTGCTGGTCCAGGGAATCGAACCAGCAACCTTTTGGTCCCAAAGCTGCTTCTTTAACCATTAGACCAGTGTTTCTCAACCACTGGGCTGCAGCCCATTAGTTGAATTTTTTTTCCAAGTTTGAAACCAAATACTAAATAGTTCAGGATGTTGTAGTGTCCCAAATCCGGTAGCTGGTTTGCCGAATGCTTTTCAAGTGGAATAAATACATTTGTGGGTAAATTAAGAAGAACAAGCCTTTATTTTTGTCACATTCCTCCTCTACATTTAACCTGTGCATGCATACACACACACACACACACACACACACACACACACACACACACACACACACACACACACACACACACAGTGGGCAGAATAAATAAATACGTTTGTGGGTAAATTATATGGATCTGTGATGCCAGCTGGAAGAGAAGAGCAGGGAAGATTAAGAATCGAGCGGCTGTCGTTTGTTTCACCCAATACTAAAACTTGTAGCATCCTAGCGACCATCGCAAAAATGTGGACAAAAAGCCCAGAAATTCCTCCTTCCCTGGGCATAAACGATACATGATGTATCTTGTAGTGTCCTGATCCCCAGATCTTTAACCCAGCCACATATAAAAAGTTGTACTCCTCCATGCTCTTTCAGTTTTTCATCTGTGTGTCCGTGTAGAATGATGTCTGCAGCCCCAGGTAGTTTGAGATATCAGGGAACTCAACGGATGGATAATTTTCCAACTCGCAGGAAAAATCCTTCTTTGTTAGCATGTAAGGATCTAATCCCATTAAGTGGTTTCTATATCCACTTCTTTTGAGTGTACTTCTTGGTTTTAATAACTTGCTTATTTGCTGTAGACAAAATGGCAATAAGTTCTTGTGTTAATCACCCAGACTCAACTTTTGGATCATTAATCCCTTTTGACTGACAATGCCCTGCATGCATGGTTTGGCTTCTGGCACATCCATACAGTTTTAAATACAATACCTACAATCTAAAAAAAAATTTTTATTGCATTATTTAATTCCTGGGCTCCCATCTGTAACAGGGAGTGATGTTGCATCCCATTAATACATTTTACAGTAGATTATTAGATTCTAATAGAATAGATGAGGCGAAATAATTGGGGATCTTTTTTAATGGGCCCCGGCTCGTTACAAGTATGAATACATGGGCACTAAAGTAGAAAAGGTTGAGAACCCCTGCATTAGACCGTGGCTAGAATTACAGTAGTGGTTTCCCATTGCCTTCTACTGGATTATTATAGAAGTTTTCTCCTCTCAACCATTCACACACATGGGAAATTTAGAGTAGCCAGTTAACTGAACTGCATGTCTTTGGACAGTGAGGGAAAACCAGATCACCCAGAGGAAACCCACGCAGACACAGGAAGAACATGCAAATTCCACACAGAAAGGCCCCTGTCAGCCATGAGGTTTGAACCCAGAGCCTTCTTGCTGTGAGGTGACAATGCTAATCACTGCACCACCATGCCATCCTGGTTAGGACTTAGGCTTTGATTTTTGTGGAGTGCTTTCGGTGAATTAGTTAATGATAATATATTGGAATGAACACATTAATATAAACCTGTGATTTGTCTTCCAGCCAGCACTACTGTCATAGCTGCTGTTAACGAAAATTAATCAACACCTGACTGTTCCAATTTGAGTATTCAGCATCACTGTGGTATAAAATGTATTTAGTTACCATTGTGACAAACGACATCATTAGGCAGTCTGCTGTACAGATGTTATCTTTCAGTTTCAACCCCTAATAAATATGTACACTGTAGTGTAAATGTTATTGTGGTCAGTATGACAACATTATTATCATGTACAGCTATTCCTGCCTCATAGAGCCACGTGTTGGGTCACATGCAGTGGGGAGTGAGTGTCCCTGGGAACACTCAGCAGGCACTATGTGAAGAATTATGCCACTGAGAGTGGTGCGGAGTTATTTTCACCAACACGCATAAAAAAGGGTTGATCACAAGCTTATGTCAGCTTCACATCATTGTCTTGACAGACGACTGTCAGGACAGACTGATAAACACCCATTCACTGAGTCACAGCAGTGTGAAACTCCCACATGTTAAAATTGTCAATGAACATGCATTCATAATTTCATAGAAATGCTGTAGTATTGTGTGAACTCAGCTGGTAGAAATTAGGCATTAATAATATTATTATGATTAAGATTGCGAGAGGGCGGCATGGTGGTGTAGTGGTTAGCGCTGTCGCCTCACAGCAAGAAGGTCCTGGGTTCGAGCCCCGGGGCCAGCGAGGGCCTTTCTGTGTGGAGTTTGCATGTTCTCCCCGTGTCCGCGTGGGTTTCCTCCGGGTGCTCCGGTTTCCCCCACAGTCCAAAGACATGCAGGTTAGGTTAACTGGTGACTCTAAATTGACCGTAGGTGTGAATGCAAGTGTGAATGGTTGTCTGTGTCAGCCCTGTGATGACCTGGCGACTTGTCCAGGGTGTACCCCGCCTTTCGCCCGTAGTCAGCTGGGATGGGCTCCAGCTTGCCTGCGACCCTGTAGAAAGCGGCTAGAGATAATGAGATGAGATGAGATTGCGAGACTACAGTAGAATTATCACCAGACTGCATCCTTTACTCAAAGCATTGCAAAGAAACCTCCATTTCTCCAGTTTGTCCCCTCTGCCTTGACGCTCTCCGTGGGAACATCTGATCTTCAGGGGATGAGTCAGCGGTGCTTGTCTGAGAAGCTCCAAACACAGGCTGTGTTGTTTTTACATTGCCTTCTGCTCAGCATCATTCTTAGGAGGGCTAATAAGATGACATGGCTTAACAGACATATGGTCAGTTAGGTCTCTTTCTGACCAGCCCAGTTCAGGTGACGTGAGGTGCAGCTCTTTTTTTTTTTTTAAATGTTTCATAGTGAGTACTGGATGATTCAGGGGAGTAGTGAAGACATCATCTTAGAGGAGGATGCAGTTGTTGATCTATATTTAGCTCGAGTGATTTCTGAGGTGTTGGAACTTTCACACAATGTAACGGAAATGGGAACAGCATGGTTCCAGCTTGAACAGCATCTCACTCTGCTCAACAACATGAGGCATGCAAATGTGCTGGAGGGCTTTTTAGGGAAACATGTAGCAAAGAGTGTCAATTTTCTTGAAGAATTGAGCATCTCCATATCCATTTTTAAGGCCAACAGGATATCACTGGAAAGGATGTCTAATATCCATCCATCCATCCATTATCCATAACCGCTTATCCTGTGCAGGGTCGTAGGCAAGCTGGAGCCTATCCCAGCTGACTATGGGCAAATGGCGGGGTACACCCTGGACAAGTTGCCAGGTCATCACAGGGCTGACAAACAACCATTCACATTCACACCTACGGTCAATTTAGAGCCATCAATTAGCCTAACCTGCATGTCTTTGGACTGTGGGGGAAACCGGAGCACCCAGAAGAAACCCATGGGGAGAACATGCAAACTCCACACAGAAAGGCCTCCGTTGGCCACTGGGCTTGAACCCAGAACCTTCTTGCTGTGATGCGACAGTACTAACCACAGTACCGCCCCATGTCTATTATTAGTATTTATATTTTTGACATGTGTATATTCTTAATATGTGGTCACTCTCTTGCTTTACAAGGCTTTCAGTGAATCCAATGGAAAATAAAAAAAATTGCATTTTGTTCCTGTTAAAATGCTCCGAGTTAAACTGTAAACTACTTCAAAGTGAACGTGTTTGAAATTCTTTTCCTCTCATTGGCCGTGAATTATTTAAAATGCTCCTTTTTAGGTTTGTTTTTTTTCCCCAAGTGGTGTTATATATTCATATACAGTACCAGCCAGAAGTTTGGACACACCTTCTAATTCAATGGTTGTTCTTTATTTTTATTATTTTCTACATGGTAGGATGATGCTGAAGGCATCAAAACTATGAAATAACACATATGGAATTATGTAGTAAACAAAATAAAAGTGTAAACAAAGCAAAATGTTTTGTATTTTCGATTTTTCAAAGTAGCCACCTTTTGCTTCGATGACAGCTTTGCACACTCTTGGCATTCTGTCAGCCAGATTCATGAGGTAGTCACCTGGAATGGTTTTCCAACAGTCTTGAAGGAGTTCCCATATAGGTTGAGTACTTGTTGGCTGCTTTTCTTTCACTCTGCAGTCCAATTCATCCCAAACCATCTCAACTGGGTTTAGGTCGAGTGATTTTGGAGGCCAGGTTATCTGATGCAGCACCTCTTCACTCTCCTTCTTGGTTAAATAACCCTTATATAATCTGGAGGTGTGTTCTGGGTCACTGTTGGGTCAAAAAACAAATGAGGGTCCCACTAAGCCTAAAACAGATGGGGTGGCATGTCGCTGCAGAATGCTGTGGTAGTCATGCTGGTTAAGCGTGCCTTCAATTTGAAATAAATTGCCAACAGTGTCACCAGCAAAGCACCCTGACACCATCACACCTCCTCCTCCTCCATGCTTCACGGTGGGAACCACACATGCAGATACCATCTGTTCCCCTTTTCACCGTTTTACAAAGACATGGCAGTTGGAACCAAAAATCTGAAATTTGGACTCAAAGCACTTCCAAAGTTGGTTCCACTGGTCTAATGTCCATTCCTTGTGTTTTTTGGCCCAAGTAATTCTTCTTCCCTCAGGAGTGGTTTCTTGACGGCAAATCGACCATGAAGGCCTGATTCACACAGTCTCCTCTGAACAGTTGATGTTGAGATGTGTCTGCTACTTGAACTCTGTGAAGTATTCATGTAGGCTCTAATCTGAGGTGCTGTTAATCGGTGATTTCTGAGGCTGGTAAATCTAATGAACTGATCCTCCGCAGCAGAGGTAATTCTTGGTCTTCCTCTCCTGGGACGGTCCTCATTAGAGCCAGTTTCATCAGAGCATTTGATGGGTTTTGCAGCTGCGTTTGAAGATACATTCAAAGTTCTTCTGATTTTCTGGATTGACTGACCTTCATAATATAAAGTAATGATGGATGTCGTTTCTCTTTACTTGGTCTCTTTACTTAGTTGAGTGGTTCTTGACATTATATGGATTAATACAGTTGTGGAATAGGGTTATTTACTGTATTTTTTTATTTACTACTTACTGTTTGATCTCAAACACATTAAGAAAGCAAGAAATTGCACAAATTAACTTTTGACGAGGCAGAGCTGTTAAGTGAAAAGCATTCCAGGTGACTATTTCATGAAGCTGGTTAAGATAATGCCAATAGTGTGCAAAGCATCATCAAGGTAAACGGTGGCTACTTAGAAGAATCTAAAATATGAAACATATTTTGTTTTTTAACATTTTTTTGTTTACCACATAATACCAGATATGTTCCTGTGGCAAGGGGGCGTAGCCAAGCAGCAGTTTGTGAATGGAGGGCGGGGTCAGGGAAGGTAAGTGGCTAAGGCCCTGTCCACACAGCAACGGATTCAGGTGACTCCGATACAATTGCTTATCGTTTAGGCCTGGCGTCCACACGGCACCGGCGTTTTGGGTGCCCAAAACGCAATCTTTTTGAGAACAGGTTCCAGAGTGGAAAGATCTGGCAACGTTGCCGTTGTGAAGTCATCTGGATGAGTAGAACGGATTTGTTTACGATGACATCACAACCACATGACTGTGAGTGCTTCACGCCGGGTAGAAGTGTAACGAACTCGATGCGAGTTGTCAACAAATCCTATAACTTGGTTCATGAAACGCGCTTACAAAATATTTTCACTGTGAATATTTACTGTGTAATGGTGCAAAGTGAGAGAGAGAGAGAGAGAGAGAGAGTCAATCCCGCCAGCAAAAATAGGGAAAAAAAGGAGCGATCTCACCTCTTCAGATGTTGGTTTTAGTCCTACAATACATTCCTCAAAAAGGGCGTAGAAGAGCAAATTAATCCATCAACGTGTAGCATTCAATTTCTTCCGGACCATTAAAGACTCCGCCTTCCACGTAGAATCATACGTCATCCTCGCCGCCATATTGGATAGGTCAAAGCGGAGAATAAAGATTCATGTGCTGCGTTTAACTGTACCAACAGGTTTACTGTCCAAACGAGATCACATGGGATTACCTTTCACAGGTGAGAAACAACAAATTAATCCATCAACGTGTAGCATTCAATTTATTCTGGACCATTAAAGACACCGCCTTCCGCGTAGAATCATACATCATCCTCGCCGCCATATTGGATAGGTCAAAGCGGAGAATAAAGATTCATGTGCTGCATTTAACTGTACCAACAGGCTTACCGTCCAAACGAGATCACATGGGATTACCTTTCACAGGTGAGAAACAACAAATTAATCCATCAACGTGTAGCATTCAATTTATTCCGGACCATTAAAGACGCCGCCTTCCAGACGCCGCCTTCCGCGTAGAATCATACGTCATCCTCGCCGCCATATTGGATAGGTCAAAGCGGAGAATAAAGATTAGCTGCGTTTAACTGTACCAACAGGTTTGCCGTCCAAACGAGATCACATGGGATTACCTTTTACAGGTGAGACTGGAAAAATACTTTTCATTGTATTTGGTCATTATAATGTAATTTTACGAACAGATTTTCCTGACTTTGTGGCTAATATGAAGTCTCGCACATAATAGTTTATGCGCATGCGTCCTTACTTCTTCTATTGTTCTGGTGTCTCCAAAGGGACCGTCTTACAGCGCCCCTAGAGGTGTGGCATGTGTATTGCATCGTTTTCAGCAAGCGTTGCGTTGCCATATGGACCTGATATTTTACTGATCGTTGCCCATTTGGACGCGATATATTTTTAAATAACATCTCGTTGCCGTTGTCGTGTGGATGTAGCCTAAGTCATTACACCTGGTGTCAATGAATGTGTGTGTGTGTGTGTGTGTGTGTGGGAGTGAGTGAGTGAGTGAATAAGTACTAAAATAAATAAGCAGCACATGAGTGAAGCTGAAAAGCTACATAAAATAAAGTTTACAAGAACTTCAGTTCCCGCCTGCCGTGCTTCTGTACTCCATCCACATCAGGGATTTACTACAGTTCCATATGATATTTCATAGTTTTGAAGTCTTTAGTATTGTTCTACAATGTAGAAAATAGTCAAAATACACTGTCAGAAATAGGGTTCATGAGGAGTCCATTTCTGTCCCCAAGGTACAATCAACACCCTGAGGGCTCATTTTTGGACCTCAAGGTACCATTTAGGCGCAAAAAGGTACATATATGTTCCCAAGCAGTATATAAAGGGTCCCAGTACTGTAAGTACTTTCGAGGGAACTGTCCCAGTGACAAGCTGCTGTACCCCTAAAGGTACAACAATCTACTTTGTTTTCTTAGAGTGTACAGAAAAACTATGAATGAGTAGGGGTGTCCAAACTTTTGACTGGTGCTATATATTTGTTTCTTTATTTACCCAAAATGATTAGAAAATTATGAAACTCATTAGTTGTTCACTTTTTTATTCAAAAAAAATTGAAGAAAATTTGTTTTGTTGCATTTTATTTCTGGTGTGTGTGTGTGTGTGTGTGTGTGTGTGTGTGTGTGTGTGTGTGTGTGTGTGTGTGTGTGTTAATTACCAGTAAAGCAATTTATAAACTTGTCCGATATTAAAATTATTAGTGATTTATTGTTGGATGTAGACCAACTGTTCCATCCCTGAAAGCTGGACTGAATTCTAATCATCACCACAGCATGTTCTTAACCCATAACCCCTGATGATTAATTAGAGTGTATGTTACTTTACCTGCACTTTACTCAGTGCCACAATAATGAAGCCAAGTGGCAAATCATCTCCTGATGATTCCAGACCCCAGAGACAGAAACAAGCAACACCTGGGGGATTTCACCCTCCATCCTACATTCACACGCACACCCGAGAACATGTAAAGCAGACATCACACCCTGGCAATTCTTTCACTGTGCGCGTTAAATGTCTAACTTAGATCCTTGTCTAAATCAGACAACTCTCAAAGGATGGCAGCTTCTTTTCAGAGTACATGTACTATTAGGATTTACTGACAAAAGGACAACTGTGTGAAGTGTTTCAGGGGAATAGAAATGATAAGTTCATTAGCACACCTATCAGGTAAATAAAAGCTCCAGTGTGCTGCCCAGTTTCATGTTAACTGACAGCTAAAAAGTATTAGCTAATGTACAGTGATGCTTGAAAGTTTGTGAACCCTTTAGAATTTTCTATATTTCTGCATAAATATGACCTAAAACATCATCAGATTTTCACACAAGTCCTAAAAGTAGATAAAGAGAACCCAGTTAAACAAATGAGACAAAAATATTATACTTGGCCATTTATTTATTGAGGAAAATGATCCAATATTACATGGCAAAAGTATATGAACCTTTGCTTTCAGTATCTGGTGTGACCCCCTTGTGTAGCAATAACTGCAACTAAACGTTTCCGGTAACTGTTGATCAGTCCTGCACACCGGCTTGGAGGAATTTTAGCCCATTCCTCCGTACAGAACAGATTCAACTCTGGGATGTTGGTGGGTTTCCTTACATGAACTGCTCACTTCAGATTCTTCCACAACATTTTGATTGGATTAAGGTCAGGACTTTGACTTGGCCATTCCAAAACATTAACTTTATTCTTCTTTAACCATTCTTTGGTAGAACAACTTGTGTGCTTAGGGTCGTTGTCTTGCTGCATGACCCACCTTCTCTTGAGATTCAGTTCATGGACAGATGTCCTGACATTTTCCTTTAGAATTCACTGGTATAATTCAGAATTCATTGTTCCATCAATGATGGCAAGCCGTCCTGGCCCAGATGCAGCAAAACAGGCCCAAACCATGATACTATCACCAACATGTTTCACAGATGGGATAAGGTTCTTATGCTGGAATGCAGTGTTTTCCTTTCTCCAAACATAACGCTTCTCATTTAAACCAAAAAGTTCTATTTTGGTCTCATCTGACCACAAAACACTTTTCCAGTAGCCATCTGGCTTGTCCACGTGATCTTTAGCAAACTGCAGATGAGCAGCAATGTTCTTTTTGGAGAGCAGTGGCTTTCTCCTTGCAACCCTGCTATGCACACCATTGTTGTTCAGTGTTCTTCTGATGGTGGACTCATGAACATTAACATTAGCCAATGTGAAACAGGCCTTCAGTTGCTTAGAAGTTACCCTGGGGTCCTTTGTGATCTCGCCGTCTATTACACACCTTGCTCTTGGGGTGATCTTTGTTGGTCGACCACTCCTGGGGAGGGTAACAATGGTCTTGAATTTCCTCCATTTGTACACAATCTGTCTGACTGTGGATTGGTGGAGTCCAAACTCTTTAGAGATGGTTTTGTAACCTTTTCCAGCCTGATGAGCATCAACAATGCTTTTTCTGAGGTCCTCAGAAATCTCCTTTGTTCGTGCCATGATACACTTCCACAAACATGTGTTGTGAAGATCAGACTTTGATAGATCCCTGTTCTTTAAATAAAACAGGGTGCCCACTCACACCTGATTGTCATCCCATTGATTGAAAACACCTGACTCTATTTTCACCTTCAAATTAACTGCTAATCCTAGAGGTTCACATACTTTTGCCACTCACAGATATGTAATATTGGATCATTTTCCTCAATAAATAAATGATCCAAGTATAAGATTTTGCCTCATTTGTTTAACTGGGTTCTCTTTATCTACTTTTAGGAATTGTGTGAAAATCTGATGATGCTTTAGGTCATATTTATGCAGAAACATAGAAAATTCTAAAGGGTTCACAAACTTTCAAGCACCACTGTAATGTAATAATGTATGGAGAGCTAGTTAGCTTGTTAAATGCATTAATAAATCTAGATTAAGGGAAAGAAACAAGCATATTATTCTCTTTTAAAAAATTTACGTACGTAGCACGTCCTGTTTGCACCCTTAGCAAAGTCAGCCAGTCATTTCTCGATATCTTTAACCGTGAGGTGACATCTTGTTGAACAGGACAGTTACATGATAAACTGCATGTTCCAGTCAGCCATGCACACTAATTAATCTACCTAGTTCTACCATCAGCCAGATCTCAGCTGATGTGTGTATTGCAGCAGGCAGTGGATTATGGGAAACTACGAATAAGAAACGGATAGCCTGGATACATAAGGTCCTTCCTAGTGATTTGTAAAGCAAGCCCTGCCTTTGACTGGGTTCATAAGAAGGTCAGATATTTGACAACAGAGTTTGTGTGTGATCATGTGATCCATGATCCATGCTGTCCTTACCCAATTCCATCCATCCATCCATTATCTGTAAGCGCTTATCCTGTTCTACAGGGTCACAGGCAAGCTGGAGCCTATCCCAGCTGACTATAGGCGAGAGGCGGGGTACACCCTGGACAAGTCACCAGGTCATCACAGCGCTGACACCTTACCCAATTGATAGATTGAAAATCAATATATATCCAGCTGGAGAGCTTTTTGTAAATCCACACCATGGACTCACAACAATATCTGATGAACAAATTACTGAAATGGTGTAGGATTATGCAACAATGATTCATGTTCATTGGAGCACGTGGATACACTGCCTCCACAACCGGTTTGGGCAAACATATATGCTTATACACACACACACAAGGACAGAGTAATTAATGATAAAGGAAGTGTGTATGTGTGTGTGGAGACAGTGGGAGGTGGGAATTCCTGTGCAACTTGTTTACGTCAAGCATCCACAGTCCACCATTACGGGTGCCAAGCATTTCACTTGTAATCAGTTACTTTCAAAAGCAGTAATTAGAAAGACGGAAAATTTAATTGCATGGTAAAAGGATTTTTTTATAACATCATACCCTTATATGAACCATTGACTGACTAAAAAAAATCCCTCAAAATAAGTTTTGATCACTTTTTAGCGTGCTTTGGAAAAGAGAGTGGATTCCTTTTGTGCCGTGCAAATTGTAGCCCCCCTTTTCCCAGAGTACCTTCTCTACGACTACGATATTTATGTCAGCTCTGCTGGCATTCCTTCACCCACACACTACATATTTAGCAGGGTTATTTTTGTAGCCATCTGGTGGGAGTTTGTGGAAAAGCTAAAAAACTCCACTGGAATCATTACCACTAACTTTTTATGGATGCGGTGATGGTGAGTCAAGCATGCTGGAGCAATGATTTCATGCGTATGTGAGAACCGGTGGTACACTGACTCAAAGCACAACATCATCTACACCTCTGAGGTGCCAGCCTCGCTTAAATATGGCTGCAAGTTACATGTTGCTTTATATGAATATGGATGTTGGACTTTTACAAGTTTATTCCTCACCCACATCCTTGACCACAAACATCCCCAGTTCTGTGACCAGGAGCCAGTGGTGCTTGGCAACTTTTCATGCAGGGAAACCCTTCCACCCACAGCCTTGAGACTGCATACCAAGAGCTGTGTAATCACTGAGAGTTCAGCAGGCCACAGCTGAAGACACGTGGACATACTTCTACGTACATCTGCTTCTATACAGCCAATCTGTCCCTTATGTTGCATGCTCTCTAACACTAGATTTATGGGTTTATACGCTTCATTTCTTAGAGATGGTGCATTGATTACCTCAGCATTTCAGCCATTTATACAAATTTGAAGGTATTTATAAAATCTTATTAACTCTTTCAATAAAGCCATGACAACGACAGCTGGAAGATTCTGTTTTGTTCATTTATGCAATAAACAGTCTTTCCAAGGATGTAAGTCAAGGAAGTGGCTAGGACCAAAACCAGCCAAGGACTGTGTTACACAAAATAATCTGTTGCCCAGCAACACCAAATCTCCATTATCAGCTGAAACAGATTGAGATGGAGAGTAGCCGAGCATGTATTTCAATCCAGCAGCAGGTGGTTTACAAAGCCAAGGGGCACTATTCAAATTTATTTTGGGATATAAATTTAAGGATTTTGACAACGTGTTGGAAAGTATAGCCAATTTATGATCTCAGAGTACCAGGAGAACAGCTATAATCAATGCTGTAATGCTTGGCTTACATACAGTATATCACTTTGGTTGTTAGGATTTGGACCTCAATTACCAAGAGGGTTTTTCGTTTTGTTTTTTTTAACGGAGCCATCAACCAGTTAACTCATTATCAGAATAACAGAAATGGTGTCCAATCCAATTAGCTTACAATAGTAATAGACCCTCTACTGTACTCATGAAATGGACACTAGATCCCCAATGGGCAGACACAGCATCAAATATTCCCTGTCACTGACCACCTGTCACTCCTTACAGCCGGAAAACCACATACCATGTGCTTGTGTGCTGTTTGTGAAGCAGAGATAAAAGAATGGTGTTTATGGTCCAGCAGTTGTTTTTTTGTTGTTTTTTTTTAAGTAGACAGCCTTTCGATTTCATAAAATCGGTGAAATTTAGTTCCCTGTGAAATTTGATCGTTGTGATATATGTTTATTTCTGTAATATCTTTAAAAAAAAAACAGGCCATTCTGTGGCTGGGAAGTTATTTAATTTAGGGGATGCCTGAGCAAATAATGTGCGTGAAATCGTTTGCTTCGCACAGTCAAGCAGACAGAGGAAGTCCATGTGCGCATGCACAGGTTTACCTTCACTATCTTCATCTTTTGGGTTTTACAGCAGCTGACATCCACAGTGTTGCATTACTGCCATCTACAGGTTTAACTTGACCGTGCACTGACAGTTACATCATTTTGTTGCTAAACGAACAGCTGATCACACTGAGGTGCTCGCTGACCGCCGATATTTATTAGTTTGGTCTTGCATTTTCTTTCCTTCGCAACATAATGTCTTTTCTTCCTGCTTTCCGTTACTATAGTCGGTCTTTCACGTTTCATTCACATCCTCCTTTTTTCTCTCCCTTTTCAAATTTGTATCCCACAATGCCTTGCATGAACAGGGAAAGCCCACCACATGATGCATGACGTAGTATCTTGTATTGCATCATGGTGAAGCAGGAAAAAATAGCGGAGAATTTAGGGCCACGTGGCCTAAATTCATTAATTGTTCTATTTAAAAAATCTAATAAAATTGGAAGTATGTGATTCAAATTCAGTAGCTTTCGGCCCACTAAACAAAAATAATTGGGTGTTGGGGAAAATTCTTTTTATGACCTACACTTGAAAAATCTGAAAGGCAGTCTACCTTTAATAATGGCAGTCTGTTATCATGTGATTTCCCTTCCCTGTCGTCTTTCCATTAGTAGGCAGGGATTTTTATATGTGATATATACCGTCTGTCTGTCTGTCGCCATCCTCATAATTGCGGGTCGGCGATCTAGGAAGCTATCAACTAGCTTACCTGAATTCTCTTGGGTGATTACCACCATACTGTACGCAGGTAATAAGTAGGCAATAAATTATTCATAAGAAATGTAATATCACAGGTTATCATGTACTGATATGTGATATGTGTAAGGGATAAAACACGACAGGATGTGCTATTTTTGCTAAAAGTAAATAAATAAATAAATAAATAAATATTTTAATTTACAAAGGAAAGACACATTGTGCTTTTTCACCATTTCTAGTTACATGTAATGTGGAGCAACTGTCATTCTCTCACCAGTCTCTCACTCTCTTGCAGTTAATAAGGCCAAATAGTTGTCATGATACTAAGAAAATAGAAAGTGCAAAGACGTTTGTCTTGGAATGGCAGACTGTCCTAAGACCAATCAAAATCAAAAATGCAAGAACACTATTTATTTATATAATGTGCTGCAATATTATTTAGAAGCATTGCCTGTATAATAATGTTTATATAAGTTATTATGCATGCCATAAATATCTCATCTCATTATCTCTAGCGGCGGCACGGTGGTGTAGTGGTTAGCGCTGTCGCCTCACAGCAAGAAGGTCCTGGGTTCGAGCCCCGGGGCCGGCGAGGGCCTTTCTGTGTGGAGTTTGCATGTTCTCCCCGTGTCCGCGTGGGTTTCCTCCGGGTGCTCCGGTTTCCCCCACAGTCCAAAGACATGCAGGTTAGGTTAACTGGTGACTCTAAATTGACCGTAGGTGTGAATGTGAGTGTGAATGGTTGTCTGTGTCTATGTGTCAGCCCTGTGATGACCTGGCGACTTGTCCAGGGTGTACCCCGCCTTTCGCCCGTAGTCAGCTGGGATAGGCTCCAGCTCGCCTGCGACCCTGTAGAACAGGATAAAGCGGCTACAGATGATGAGATGAGATGAGATTATCTCTAGCCGCTTTATCCTGTTCTACAGGGTCGCAGGCAAGCTGGAGCCTATCCCAGCTGACTATGGGAGAGAGGTGGGGTACACCCTGGACAAGTCGCCAGGTCATCACAGGGCTGACACATAGACAACCATTCACACCTACGGTCAATTTAGAGTCCCCAGTTAACCTAACCTGCATGTCTTTGGACTGTGGGGGAAACCGGAGCACCCAGAGGAAACCCACGCGGACACGGGGAGAACATACAAACTCCGCACAGAAAGGCCCTCGCCAGCCACGGGGCTCGAACCCGGACCCTCTTGCTGTGAGGCAACAGTGCTACCCACTACACCACCGTGCCGCCTGCCATAAATATTTATTTTCATATTCTGTCCCATCTAACCCCTTGAAATGTCAAACACTGTATCAAGACCATTAATTTACAAGTATGTTTTATAAGGTATATTATGTACAATGTGATCGTGTTACATGTTTTCATCAAGAACATTTTTCTGTAAGAGATGATTCACTTTTTTAACACTTTGCATCTTGGAGACTTTATCATAATTTAATTTCAACCGCAGTTAAATACATACCAGATGCTGCCAAATAGTATGATGTCAAATGATCACTTAGGCCTAATTATGAAACGTAGAAATAGAAGACGTTTCTTTCTCTTGTACGTTGCCACAGTGCTAGTAAAACCTGCTATCTTATACAACTATAGGTTACTTCATGTAAAAAATAATAATAATAAAAATCTATTGCCGTATAGACTAATTCAGAGGTCTGTCATTGTGCTTAATGAGTTCAAAAGACAAACAGTGTATAAAGTTTTATGATAAGCTGTGTTTATACTAGCAATCCTAAATTCTTTGGAAACCATTTTCATTGTTACATTAAAGGGCACAGAAAGTGGCATGTAAATCACATTTCTTCGAGTCTGGAGCAAAAAAGAGATGATGTCCAGCTTACACCACTGATGCAAATACCAGAATAAATTTCTCAGCCAATACTAGTTTTGCCTAACATGTCTCTCATTTTCTCTACAGCTGTGTTTACTTTCTCTTTTCCACCACCAAGACCTGCATGATGGTGGTGCGAGAGGTGTATTTTTAGGCATAGCTGAAAAATGATCACCTTGAATCATGTAATCAGCTGGAGATAAATAGGGGGTGTGGTGTTTCTGTAGCTCACTGAGTGTTTACGTAAAGGGCGGTGTCTGTTTTAGAGGCTGAACATTTGCACTACTATATACAGTACCAAGCAAATGTTTGGACACACCTTCTAATTCAATGATTTTATTTCTTTTTATTAATTAAAAGTCACGATGGATGTAATTTATCTTTACTTACTTGAGTGGTTCCTGACATAATCTGGATTACTACAGTCGTGGAATAGGGCTATTTACTGTATTTTTTTTATTTACTGTTTGATCTCAAACACATTAATAAGGCAAGAAATTGCACTAATTAACGTTTGACGAGGCAGAGCTGTTAACTGAAAAGCATTCCAGATGACTACCTCATGACGCTGGTTAAGATAATGCCAATAGTGTGCAAAGCGTCATCAAGATAAATGGTGCATACTTTGAAGAATCTAAAATATGAACTATATTTTGTTTTTTGAACACTTTTTTGTTTACCACATTATTCCATATATATTCCAGATGGGTGGCACGGTGGTGTAGTGGTTAGCGCTGTCGCCTCACAGCAAGAAGGTCCTGGGTTCGAGCCCCGGGGCCGGCGAGGGCCTTTCTGTGTGGAGTTTGCATGCTCTCCCCGTGTCCGCGTGGGTTTCCTCCGGGTGCTCCGGTTTCCCCCACAGTCCAAAGACATGCAGGTTAGGTTAACTGGTGACTCTAAATTGACCGTAGGTGTGAATGTGAGTGTGAATGGTTGTCTGTGTCTATGTGTCAGCCCTGTGATGACCTGGCGACTTGTCCAGGGTGTACCCCGCCTTTCGCCCGTAGTCAGCTGGGATAGGCTCCAGCTTGCCTGCGACCCTGTAGAAGGATAAAGCGGCTAGAGATAATGAGATGAGATGTTCCAGATGTTATTTCATAGTTTTGATGTCTTCAGGATTGTTCTACAATGTAGAAAACAGATAAAATACAGAAAAGCTTATGAACGAGTAGGTGTGTCCATTTTAGAAATCCGCAGGTGACACCTTGGCACTTGGCACCTAATGTATAATCTATAATGTTTTCTCCAATCCCTTTTCAATGTAATATAATTAAGCTTACCTGAGATGAAAACTGTGACTCTTGACCCTTCTTTCAAATGAAATATATGAAGGAAGTTTTCTTTTTCTTTAATTAACATCCACTGGCAGGTTTTGTTCTGTATTAACCATTACAGAAAAGATCCTGTCATGATAGAGTCATGACAAGTTAGGAGAAGATAACACAAAAATTCACACTGGTGTTGTTTCCAGAATTTAAGTTGATATCCACATACTTTTGTACGGTACCATTGGCTGCAATTAGGGCCATAACCTTCTGAAGTCACTTACACTTGCAGTATGCCACACCCACAAAAAACCCAGTATCATTAGAGTAAAAAAAAAAAAATGGCCAAGCACCATGTAACGTTGCACCATTTAATAATTGATGAGGTTGAAAGAGTCCATCTGCAATGTGTCACCACAGCTCATCCCTGAAAAGTAATTGCCACTCTGTAATGCATTTGCTTAGTGGATTACCAGGCCCAGGCTCTGTTTAACTGGTTTATATGCCACTCAGGAATAAAATTCAATTCAATTCAAATTTCATTTCAGTCCAGTTTTATTAGCATAACACTTTTTACAATAGATATTGTCACAAAGCAGCTTTATAGAAATTCCAACCTAGATTTAGATGAACAAGCCAGAGGCAACATCCATTATCTGCCGCTTATCCTGTTCTACAGGGTCACAGGCAAGCTGGACCTGATCCTAGCTGACTATGGGCGAGAGGCGGGGTACACCCTGGACAAGTTGCCAGGTCATCGCAGGGCTGACACAGAGACAAACAACCATTCACACCTATGGTCAATTTAGAGCCACCAATTAGCCTAACCTGCATGCCTTTGGACTGTGGGGGAAACTGGAGCACCCGGAGGAAACCCACGGGGAGAACATGCAAACTCCACACAGAAAGGCCCTCGCTGGCCGCAAACCCAGGACCTTCTTGCTGTGAGGCAACAGTGCTAACCACTACACCACCGTGCCGCCCCCAGTGGCAACAAAAAACTCCCTGAGACAACATGAGGAAGAAAACTTGGGAGGAACCAGACTCAAAACAGAACCCATCCACTTCTGCGTGACACCAAATAGGTGGGTAGGTGGGTCCAAATCATTCAAATTAGTCATTTATTTTGGAAGTCAAACTCAAACATTACTAACCCACACAGCAAACTGACATTGACCCAACGTCTCTTTTGGGTGGACATAATTACACTGGACCAACATTGAGCTGACAGGCTTGCAGCAGATTGGCTGCTGTTAACCCAGAGTCGGTTTGCTACCTGGGAAGTGTCTTGAAACGATACTCAGTATGGGTGTATACTGTAGAGTCCTGATATAGAGTATGAATAAGAGTCTTAGGATAAGCACAGATCTTTAAAATTACATCAGCAGGTACAAATTTACAGCATCCAGAACGTTTTGGGAAGTGCAGATCTTTAGGGTGTCCACAAGGGAACAGCTAGAGGAGCAGAAAGTGAGTCACAAGACAAGTCATAAGAGAGTCATTGGTTCTCTGTGTAATTTAAGCTAAACAATAAGATTACCTGCGTCATCATTGTCAACATTGTTTTGGAAATAAAAGCTGTTGCTTCAGTGTCTTGCAAAAGTATTCATCCCCCTTCATGTGTGTCCTGTTTTGTCGCATTACAAGCTGGAATAAAATGGATTTTTGGGGGGTTAGCACCATTTGATTTACACAACATACCTACAATTTTAAAGCTGCAAATTGGGTTCTTTGTGACACAAACAATAATTAAAATAAAAAACTGAAATCTGGAGTGTGTATAGGTATCCCCCCCCCCCCAAAAAAAAGTCAATACTTTATAGAGCCACCTTTTGCTGAAATTACAGCTGCAAGTGTCTTGGGGTATGTCTCTATTAGCTTAGCACATCTAGCCACTGGGATTTTTGCCCATTCCTCAAGGCAAAACTGCTCCAACTCCTTCAAGTTAGATGGGTTGCATTGGTGTACAGCAATCTTTAAGTTATGCCACAGATTTTCAACTGGATTGAGGGCTGGGCTTTGACTAGGCCATTCCAAGACTTTTAAATGTTCCTCTTTAAACCACTCCAGTGTAGCTTTAGCAGTATGTTTCAGGTCATTGTCCTGCTGGAATGTGAACCTTCGTCACATTATTGTTTAATTATTGTTTCTGTCACAATAAAAATAAATTAATTAATAAATAAATAAATTAATAAATTGCACCTTTAAAGTGGTAGGCATGTTGTATAAATCAAATGGTGCTAACCCCCCCCCCCAAAAAAAAAACAGGACAAACACCAAGGGGGATGAATACTTTTTCCAGAGACTGTAGTTCTAGAAAAAGATGGGAGGGGATGGAAGGGGATAAATAATTTGTACTACAGTTTAAAACAAGGCATGGGGTTTTTAAATGACGACATTCTCCAAGGTTCACCATTTCCCCGACTCTAATCTTTAAGTGATTTGGACTGTACTCTTTATTATGGCATCTACTGACATTATTCACAACCAGTGGTAGCTTCTCTTGGCCATTACTTATCACTTTGGCCCTGAGTGAACAATGATTAACAATTCTATTCTGGGAATTTTGAAGTCTATAAAAATAATATCGACTCATTCATTTCCTTATTACCCGAAGTCCATAATAAACAGTAAAAGCCCCGAACCTAATTGTGAAACCAGCAGATATCTTCCTTGTGCCTGTCACAGGCAATATAATGAGCACAGCCTCATGCAACATGTAAATGTGTTATAAATCTATACACAGGTGGCCTGTGTGTCCGTTCCAGGCAGAGTGCTAATAGTTTCTGTGCCATAGATATTTTGTTAACCAAATCAAATCAAATTTGTAAAGAAAGCTGCAGGGTTTGTTTTTGTTGCTCATCTGGAGCCAAATACACTCTTTCCATCTCTCATTCTCTCAACAACAAACATACAATTACACAAATCGAATCATCATCTCCTCAATGGAAAACTCGTTAGTCAACAGCTAAAATTTGTTATTGCGATTATAACATTTTCTGAGCAAATGATAATCTGTACCATTCAAATCCTATATATGCCATTACTGTTGGTCAGTAAACAAACCTGAATGTGTGCGGTACATTTGGATTTAGCTGGAAAGAATTTTGTTGCTGCAGGTTACAAATCTAACAGTTTTGTTTATTCTTCAGTGGTGTACCACAAGGCTGTGTACGTGATCTCTTTTTATTCCATAATTTCAGTGGAAACAATATAAAGCTCGTTTCTTATTTTCTAACACAACACAATGATCTATTTTAACCAAGTATGGTTTTGAAAATATTATATGGCATGGTGGTGCAGTGCATAGTGTTGCCCCTCACAGTTCCAGGGTCCCTGGTTTGATCCTGAGCTGGGGTTACTCTCTGTATGGAGTTTTACATGTTCTCTTCTGAGTTCTCCAGCTTCCAAAAAACATACCAGTGGACTGGCTATGCTAAATTGTCACTAGATGTGAGTGTGCATGGTGCCCTGTGATGGACTTGTGCCATACCAAGGGTGTATTTCTGCGTCACACTCAATGTCTCCAGGAAAAGGATGAAACTTTCATGAGCATCTGAATGTGAGAATCGTGTGTGTGTGAGAGACAGAGAGAGAGAGATATTAGGCCTGCAACAAACCTTTACATTTTAAATGCCAGATGTGGACAAAGTACCCAACTTCATTACTTAAGTCAAAGTACAGATCCCACTGGTCAAATGTTACTCCAATACAAGTGAAAGTTGTCCAGTCAAATTACTGAAGTACTTGCTTTTAAAAACACTTATGAATTAAAAGTACATTTTCTGTCAATGCATCACTGTATTATTGCCACAACGCTTACAAAACCTAATGCCGTTACCAAAATGAATGCATGCTGTGCATCATGGTGGTTTAACATTAAGCTAGCTAGTCAGTGAAACTCCACCTGACATGCTAGTAAACTCTTTTCAAACTTGAAATCATATTGGGTAGGTAACACTACTAGAAAAGAAAGATTTCTACATTCTGTATATTTGGCAAGATTATGCTAAAACATATTTCTGAAAGGACTTCAGATAAGTTAATGTTATTCATGTTAGCGTAACTGTTTTTACATGCTAACTAACAGTGTCCAAGTTAACTAGCTATGTGTTAACGTTAGCCATGGACAAGGTGATGGCAACTTGGTGGGCAAATCCATAGAAAGTCATTTGACTAACCAGTCTGCATCGCTATTGCAACGTTATCGCTAGCTCTAAAAGCACAGACAACTTCATTACAAGCTTTCTCTTAGAATAAAACCTTTATATACCTCAATATGCTTCCACAGGTTGGATGGCGAGTTTTTGTAGGCCGTGATGTGGTTCGATTTCAGCAAACAAAGCAAACATTTAAAATGAAACAAATCTTTAATCCTTTCAGAAAACTGAAACATGGGTTCTAGGTATGGCCATGAGTGCGTGCATTCTCCAGAAGAACCGCCTGCTTCCATTCTGCCATCAACTGATCGTGTTCAAATAACACTGCGGAGAAATCATCGAACTTAATTTTATACAGTCTGTGGACATGACGTGACCCTAGTAATTACTGATCGGCTGTCTCAGCGTCACCTGTGAAAAAACTAATCACGTTTTGGAAAAAAAAAGAAAAAACATCCACTTTCAAAGCCGCTTCATAGTAACAAGTAACGAGGACCTTGATAGAAATGTAGTGGAGTGAAAAGTACGATATTTGCCTTTCAAATGTAGTGAAGTTAAAGTCATAAGTTTCCAAAAAAAATACTCAAGTAAAGTACAGCACTCAAGTAAATGTACTTCGTTACTGTCCACCTCTGTTACATGCAAGAGAGGCAGTTAATTGCACATTATTGGTGTCTTTTGTCTTTTTAAAAATTTTTAAATTCACATAGATTTTTACAACTTCGGTTTGCTTTATAATCTTTAGCCTGGATTGTATTTATGCATACCTGGTATTTTCATATTCAAGAACATTTTCATTCTCACTCAGGTCGCAGGTGAGCTGGAGCCAATCCCAGCTGACATTGGGCAAGAGGCAGGGTACATCAAGGTCAAGGCTTTTTTATTGTCACTTCAGCCATATACAGTTGGTACAGTACACAGTTAAAATGAAACAACGTTTCTCCAGGACCATGGTGCTACCTAAAACATCACAGGACGACAAATCTACAAATAACAATATAAAGTGCATGTGTGCAGCGAGTGCAAACATTGCAGACTATAAACTACACAAACAACATAAAGTGCAAACATCAAGGACAGTGCAAAAAAAGACAACTAGCACAAACAGACAGTATCGTGCCAACCAATACCTGTCACTCAGTGCATTTACATGCACATAGAGAAAATCGAATTTCTGCCGTAGCTCGACTGAAATCGAAGTTCTAAATGCCATGGAAACACCTTAGCTCGGCTGAAATCGAACCGAACTGGACTGCTCATAATCGAGCAACGCGACCTAGATTATGCGATTGTAGCCGAGCTACTTAGTGCATGTAAACCCTATCGAACTACGTAGTCAAGCTACTTACTTCAGCACTGCCCCTTCCGGAAGTGACGAGTGACGAGACCACAAGCGGGAAACACAACAGCCTCGGTCGGCATGACAACAGTAGTAGAAACGTGCACTTCTGGAGCAATGAGGAGATAGAGTTCATGCTCATTCAGCTTAAGGAGTTGAATATATATATATATATATATATATATATATATAAAATAAAATATATATATATATATATATATATATATATATATATAAAATATATATATATATATATATATAAAATACATATCTCGATGTTGCTGTCCTCGTCGTCGTTCTTCTTGTGAACACGGAACTGATAACTTTGTTTATACTCTTGTATAGCTCTTCTTCATGACGACAACCGGAAGTGCACCAACACGATGGGGCGTGTAGCGCCACCTGTGGCTTGGGTGCACAATGTACCTCACACAATAGCTCGATTTCCTTGTGTGCATGTAGGATTGGATTTCTCTGGCACCCCTGCTGGGACCCTTAGCTCGATTACCGACAGTAGCTCGATTTGGATGTGCATGTAAACGCACTGACTGATAATGTACGGAAAGTTTGAGTGTGCGTTTTGAGGAATCACTATGTTCAAATAAATCTCTCATCTCATCTCATCTCATTATCTCTAGCCGCTTTATCCTTCTACAGGGTCGCAGGCAAGCTGGAGCCTATCCCAGCTGACTACGGGCGAAAGGCGGGGTACACCCTGGACAAGTTGCCAGGTCATCACAGGGCTGACACATAGACACAGACAACCATTCACACTCACATTCACACCTACGGTCAATTTAGAGTCACCAGTTAACCTAACCTGCATGTCTTTGGACTGTGGGGGAAACCGGAGCACCCGGAGGAAACCCACGCGGACACGGGGAGAACATGCAAACTCCACACAGAAAGGCCCTCGCCGGACCCGGGGTTCGAACCCAGGACCTTCTTGCTGTGAGGCGACAGCGCTAACCACTACACCACCGTCCCGCCTGTTCAAATAAATCAATAAATGTAAACATTGTAAAAAGTGATAAGTACTCGTATTGCTCTTCACTGTGCAAAGACTGCAGTGAGTGGTGTGATCAACAGTCCATGAGTATCAGTCCAGTCCCTCAGAGTTGAGGAGTCTGATAGCATATGGGAAGAAACTGTTACAAAGCCTGGCTGTAAAGGCCTGAATGATTCAGTACCTTTTTCTAGACAGCAGGAACAAAGAGATTGAGTGTGGGGTCATCCACAATGCTGGTGGCTTACCGGATGCAGCGTGTGGTGTAAATGTCTGTAATGGAGGGAAGAAAGACTCCGATGATCTTCTCAGCTGTCCTCACTATCCGCTATAGACCCTTTGCACTGATGTCACATTTACCTTAGCAACCATCACTACCCTGTGCCTGGGGGACAAGCGAACTTTGTTCGCATACTGAACCCAAGCGAAGATATCCGGCATCTGTTGCTGTTGTCCGAAGAAATCTACAGCTAAAAAAGCTCCACTACCGGATTACTTGGATAATCTTAGTCAGAAAGAAGCAAAGGCTATATATACGTGGAAATTAGAGTTTATTAGCGGTTATGATCTGTACAAAATTCCTCGAAACGACTGGAGTGACGGTGCAGATTTGTGGCCTAGCATTAGCGTTAGCTACATGTTGGAATATACCTTCTTTTTCCCGAAGAATCCCGACACAGAAGAACACTTAAAAAAAAAACCTTCTTTGTGTAAAGACTTTTTCCTGACATCAGCTTTTGGGGACAGAGTGTTGCAAAAGCCAAAGCATTTACTCTCAAAGGACTCCTACCTGAACTGTGGGCTAGATCAGTGATTCCCAACCACTATGCCATGGCACATTAGTGTGCCATGGGAAATTATCTAATTTCACTTAATTGTTCCAAAAATTATTTATTTACTGCAAATAATTTGTCTTCGTTCATCTATGCTAGCGACATATCGTGACAGGCAGAACAATTATATACTCTTACACTACATGGCAGCAGGTAGCTAATTAATCTGTGTATCTGCCTGTTGCCATTCAAATTATTTAGTAATGCTTCAGGTGTGATAGCGGTGATAGTGAGGGATAAATATTTGAAAAGAAAAAGTACACAATCCAAACTGGGTCCTGGAGAAAATTCTGACCCAGATGAAGGCCCTAGTATGAGTAGAGGTCAGAAGAATGCAAAAAAGGTGATTTTCCACAACCTATCTATGCAAGCTGTGCTTTTCAAGCATGACTGCTATAAAAAATAAAAAAGGAGAGTGACTCAGAGCTGTTGAGGAAGATCTTCGTGTGTGTTTTTCTTCAATTCCTGTGAGTATATCAGCTTTGTGTTCAACTAAACAGGCCCAGGTTTCCCACTGAGCAAGTAAATTGTGAGTAAGTTGAGACTAGATGATCATTGTACTTCATGATACACACTTTTTGTTACATTTTTTTTGGTGGTGTGCCGTGGGATTTTTCGAATGTAAAATATGTGCCGTGGCTCAAGAAAAGTTGGGAAACACTGGGCTAGATGGTATTCCCACCCTTCCATGTCTCAGCAACTCCATGGACATCTAGTTACACAGCTATTTGCACTATCATTTATACAGTGATGCTTAAACAAGACCTGAAGTGTTATTTGTAAAATAACAAAATATCTTGCTCTCGACTTTCAAACAATATTGTCAGATTTTATTTTAATTTTACCTAAGAGTGGATGGTACAATAATTACAAATGCTTACAGAATCAGCACATTCCAGTTGTAGCTGTAGTCATATAGTAATTATAATCACCCTTGTAATAATAATTTCAGTAAACGGTGAATGTTCAGTTCCCTCTTCATTTATTCTTGATTCAAGAGGCACAACTGAGTCACATAGGTTGATAAGTGTGTAATGGACAATAACAATTTTATCCAAAATATTTTTTTCTGCTTCAGTCGATTTATTCATTCATGCAGCTGTTGTAAAGTTCAATGTGTTTGTGTAGAACACTCTCGAGCTATAGGGTCATTACTACACTCTGACTCCATGGTGACATTTTGCACAGGACTGGGTTCCTCTGATAACAGAAACACAGCTCCAGCGCTCTCTGCTCTTAATAATTTCTGTTCTTTCAGGATATATTGTGCATGTCGCTCCTTGTTGGGTTTTTTACTGAATTATGTCCAAGTTGTTTGAAAACAATCTGGGTTTTCCGTGTCGAATAAGGAAGGAACCAAAAACAGCGCAAAAATGAACCACGTTGAAGACAGATTAAGCCTTGCTTACATGAAAGATGGTGTCTGTTTGACCCCCAGGTGTAATTATCACGTGATGAGTGACATCATGCGCAAGGGGTCTATAGGGTCTTGCGATCTGAGACAGTGCAATTCCCAAAATGCTGGACATCCTGGACAGGTCACCTGCCTATCACAGGGCTAACACAGAGATGAACAACCATTCACACTCACATTCACACCTATGGGCAATTTAGCGTAGCCAGTTGACCTAATCTGTATGCCTTTGTACGGTGGGAGGAAACCAGAGCACCCTGAGAAAACCCAGGCAGGCATGGGGAGAACATACAAATTCCACACAGAAAGGCTCTGGGTCGATCAGCAGGTTCAAACCCAGAACCTGCTTGCTGCGAGGTGACAGTGCTAATCAGTGCACCATTGTGCTGCACTATGCAAGAACAAATGATGTATTTATCCATGTATTGTATTATCACAGTCAAGAATACTCAACTTTTTCAATATGACTTCCCTTGCCTCCATGCCATCTGGGCCCATCTGTGCTGCTATAGCAATGAAAATATTAAGACTGGGGTCTCAGGCTTGACAGCCATGCATGTGTGTGTGTGTGTGTGTGTGTAAGAATGTATCATTCACATGGCACAGATGGAGGCAGTACACATGCCACCCCAGACCCAAGGCCTGCAATGTCCAAGCAGCCTAACTAAGAGCTTCATGAAACAAGTCTAAACACTCAATTAAACTCACACAATAAAAGTCCATCCTTCCATCCATCCATAGCTGCTTATCCTATACAGGGTCACAGGCAAGCTGGAGTCTATCCCAGCTGACTATGGGCAAGAGGCGGGGTACACCCTGGACAAGTCGCCAGGTCATCGCAAGGCTGACACATTGAGACAAAAAACCATTCACACTCATGGTCAATTTAGAGCCACCAGTTAACCTAAGCTGAATGCCTTTGGACTGTGGGGGAAACCAGAGCACCCGGAGGAAACCCATGCAGACACGGGGAGAACATGCAAACTCCACACAGAAAGGCCCTCACCAGCCACTAGGCTCAAACCCAGGACCTTCTTGCTGTAAGGCGACAGCGCTAACCACTACACCACCATGCCGCCCCACAATAAAAGTCATAAACATGTTATCACACTGATAAGGCAGCATAACAGGCATGTGGAGTTCCTTCCTTCTTGTATTTCCTGAATATCGTAAGGCAGAATCCCCTCTCACCGGACTTCAGCCTGATATTTCCCCACATAAGTTTTTATCCATATGTCTTGCAGTGACTTGCAATTGTTTACTTTTTACAGAACATTTATTATTGTAGAGCACTGGATATCATCATAGCTTTGCTTTTTGATTGACAGGCTGGCTTGTCAGTCATCAAGATTAGAGGTCATAACCACGTCTCTCCAGGGTTCCCTTTTCTAGTCAGGAAAGATCAGCTGGGAAATTGTCTTCACTGCCCTTGACTGCATTCTCAGATCCAATCTCATGTCGCCCCGCAAATACCACACACTTCCCAGAAACGTTTCCCCCAATTGCCAATAGATGTCTTTTGGAGATGGAGTGTGGCACAGGTGATGCAATTTTAAAAAAAGAAGACCATTTTCACCGCCTGTTTTAGCTGACGGACTCTCCATCTCACCCTTGCACATCTATTAACAGACATGAAGGAGCGAGCAGGCCAACTTAACCTCCAGGAACAAGTCACTCTATTTTCAGCAGTCAATATGCAACACAGATAGGTGGGTGCTAAAGCGGTCCAGATGTCCCCTGCCCCCAACCACCTGGTCTTTTATTCTGGGTGGAGGGCTGTCTTTAGGCTGGATTAGTTTACCGCTGTAGGGTCAGCCTGCATTTTGCCACACACACACTTCACTGGCTTTTGCAAGGTTCTCTCAGTGGTGCAGATAAACCAGCAGCAAACCTCTGCACACTGAACATATCAAATCGAGCTGAACGCTTTCTTCCAGCAGCACCTCTTTTATTGTTGAGCTTCTAGGACAGACCAAGTTATGTCATCTGAAAGTTACAAACAAAAGAGGAACACTTCAGGAAGCTAACATAGTGAGGCTTATGCACAACATGGGATTTCTCTGTCACACTCAGATTGTTTTTGACATTTTTCACTTATTTGTTCCACTGGGATCTGTTTGTTTCACTAAAAAGAACCGTTTGCTCTTAATAGTCATTCCTCGTTACAAGTTCTAAGTCTCATACATATTAAATTCGAGTGTTTTATGATTATGTCTCCCAGGATTCAAACATGGGATGGCAAACCCTGGAACACTTTGAAGGTACAAGTTTTGCCGAGTGAATGAATAATCTCTATTCCACTCCCTCTCATGCTCTTCTTTCTGTTTTCTAGCTTTTTTGATGTGTTTTTATCTTCAGCCATGGAGAATAATCCCATTAGCAATGCTGCTGCATATTCAGCTTGTGGCACATCAGTGCTGGGACAATGTACCGTACAGGAACTGGTGAAATGTTTGCTTGTGTTTAGTTTTCACTCTGATTTCAAGTAGTGCATTATGGTAGTTAGAGAACTACTGTAGATACGTACAATGCTCAGGAGGAACTTATGTGGTTAGATAAACTCCTTTATGGGGCGGCACGGTGGTGTAGTGGTTAGCACTGTCGCCTCACAGCAAGAAGGTTCTGGGTTCGAGCTCAGTGGCCAACAGGGCCTTTGTGTGCGGAGTTTGCATGTTCTCCCCGTGTCTGTGTGGGTTTCCTCCGGGTGCTCCGGTTTCCTCCACAGTCCAAAGATAGGCAGGTTAGGCTAATTGGTGGCTCTAAATTGACCAAAGGTGTGAGTGTGAATGGTTGTTTGTCTCTATGTGGCGGCCCTGCGATGATCTGGCGACTTGTCCAGGGTGTACCCTGCTTCTCACCCGTAGTCAGCTGGGATGGGCTCTAGCTTGCCCGTGACCCTGCACAGGATTATGGGATGGATGGATGGACGGACGGATGGATAAACTCCTTTATTTATATAAGTTTATACATTTATACAAGTTTCTGTTTCAAGTTCATTTAGAGATCACAGAATTTGAAATCCCCATAATGTGCACACAGTGTGTAACTAATGTGGTAGGAAAATGGATAGTAGGACTGTATCAGTGTATCATGTATCATTGAATGATGACACACAAACAACAAAACCTCTCGTAAATTTAACTAGCATTACTTGCATGCTAATTTTAAAATATTTATGCACATAATGTGATTGTCAATTGCTCCTGACAGACTTGTATATATCATGGAAACTCATACTGCCAGCAGTCTGACTATTGGTATGATTTAGTTACGGAACAATGTAGTGCAAGATTACCACACCTTATTCACCTATGAATCAACAATCTGCAAATTTGGGGACGCTGAATAAATGCTGATCAAAGTACAGTTGTGTTTACTAGCATCTGTGTAAAAAAAAAAATTCTTACATCAATGATATCTGAATTTTGCACATACCAATTGTTTATCTAACTGAGACACGATACAACTGCACATTTGAGGGTTTTTCGCATACAAAAGTGGCCTAACAATGGCAGCTTGGAGATGCAGGTAGTCGAACTCACAACCTTCTGATCAGTACCTCAAACCCTTAAATAATTAAACATTAGATAAAGGTTTTTGTAGATATTCAGCTCAAAATGGAAATGTTATGAGAGGTCATTAGGGACATCCATATCGCTAATGCAGGTCCAACCAGTTGCTTGTAATCCTGCTCTTCATGTTGACTCTAATTAAGTCAGTGCAGTTCAATCAAATTAAAATACACGGTGCTATTTAAGAGGGGTATTTTGGAGAAAGTCATATTCACGAAGTGGAAATTAACTGGCTTGCATGCTAGACACATATTTCAATTGGAAGCCTGAAATAAATAGCTTTGTGAGCTCTTGCTGGCCATGGGCGCAACATGCCAGTGCGGAAGTGGCAGAGGGTGCAGCCATTTTAAGGCCACCTCCTGGCATGTGCTGACGGGAGCAGGGCCATTGGAGCTCTCGCTGTCTTGGCAAAGTCTATTATGAAATGGACTGAATGACACAGGTTCCAAATACGGACCCAGGAGAATGAAAGCCAAGTGAACCCTCTCACCCCGGCCGACTAACGAGCTTGTGCTCCAAAACAGCGGAGGGGAATTAACTGTGTGGTTTGTTAGGCTTGTAACGTTAGTCTTCATATCAATTTATCAGTAATGGATAACATGTATGGAAGTTGTAAGTATTCCACGAATGCATTTTAAAAAATTTCCTTTTGTTTTGGTTCCACCTGTGCAGTCTAGGTCACAACACATATGACCTGGGTGCCATCCCGACACATATTTTTGTGCAATCATGCCTGGGTTTGTTCTTGACAGAAGACAGAGCGAATACACAATGGGCCTCATTTATCAAACTGCACAGGAATAAATTAGTTTCAAAAATAATTTGCAAGAGCATCAAGAAATGTGGTATTCATGAAAATCCAGTGAGGTCAGAAAAAAACGTTAAGCCCCTGAGACTGGAAATTTTAAATATATAAAGAGACTCATGAATGTGAAACCCAAGTTGATTGGTTTCAAATTGCAAAATTGACCTGAGTTACTGCAATTTGTGAAAAATGTGGACTTATTATATTATATTATACTAAAAAGACAATTAAGACAAATATGACCAGCTATTCAGTTATGACAAAAGTAATGGCCCCCTGTAAAAGGATATGCTGCAGTGGATGAGGTATATCGTTACATTACAAGACATTACATTACAGGCATTTAGCAGATACTCTTATCCAGAACGACGTACAACACCACCATGACATACCCACAGCAGTGGGCAGCCTGGGGAGCAGTTGGGGGTTAGATACCTTATTCAAGGGCATTTCAGCCATTCCTGTTGATCCAGGGACTCAAACCAGTGACCTTTTAATCCCAAAGCTGCTTCTCTAACCTTTAGGTAATGGCTTCCTGCTGAAAGATTTTGTGCACTCCGTGCATAGGAGGTGCTCTTTCACAGTTTAAGAGTCATTTTTACCTCGCCCGTGACGGAGTAAGCGTGGTGAGGTATTGTACTCAGTATGGTTTGTTTGTTTTTGTTTGTTTGACTGTTAACAATCTAGCGTCTAGACGGTTGCACCAATAGACTTCAGATTTTCAGGGTAGGTGGGCAATGGTCCGTAGATTACCTGATTAAATTTTGGGGGTAATTGGGTCAAGGTGAAGGTCAAGGTCACCAGAAAGGTCAACCTTTCAGTCAAAATAACATATTTTCCATTATAACTCAAAAACGGGTGCCAATAGACAGAAGTTTACTATTATGAGCATATATGAATTCCCATATGGCCTTTCATTTGGCACCATGATCTTTGACCTTGAGTGACCCTGAAAGATCAAACTCAAGGTCACAGATTTTCAGAGGGCTGGAACTTGAAAACGGTTGACGGTAGACAGATATTTACCCTTATCTACTTATAGGAAGTGCCATATGGGCTTTCATTTGGCACCATGACCTTTGACCTTGAACGACTCTGAAATGTCAAACTCAAGGTCATGGATTTTCATAGGACTATAACCTGACAGCTGATGATTGAGAAATATTACCATTATCAACATACAGTATAGGTATAAAATAAGTGCTATTGGGTGAGGTTTGTTTTGCCTGGCAACACTTGTTGTTGTTGTTGTTGTTTTCCTGCTCTGTGAGCTTCACTAAAGGCAAATCAGCTTTATCATGAATGAGTTTGTTGATTTATGGGTGACTGGCATTTACCAACGGACACATGAGTACAAAAAAGGAAATTAGCATGACGAAAACTTTTGTAAATCTGGCCTAAAATTGGTTTGGCCGGCAAAACATTTACACAGAGCTTTGCAAAATGATCCAGCATGGTCCAACATGAAGAGCATCCTATATTTGACTTTTTCACAGGAAGTGTGCTCAGAGACTGTGGGCAATAGGCAGGCTAAGGGATAAAGCAGAGAGGCAGAGGATAATCTGGCTTTCTGCAGGCCTTAACCATCCACTCCTTTTTTCTTATTAGAAAAAATTTGCTGCATTAGCAAAGGACTGTAAAGCCTTATTATGGCTAAGGTTTAGCCAAGTGTAAATAGTTAATTCAGACATGCTCTGCATAAGCATGGCTCAAATTTTAACTTGTGGTAAGCATAAAATTTAACCAGGGTTTAATATCAAAACTCAGCACGGGGTCTGCTAGATTTAGCCTTAAAGAAGGAAAGAGGAGGCCTAGATGGAGACTGTAGATGATTTACTGCTTCGGATTTTAAGAAATGAGTACAAGTCGAGTTTCTTCTATCATCTCGATGCAGGTTTTGCCAACTGTGGACCTGAATGATAAACACTGAACGCTACCAGACTCCTGGAGGTAAAATCACTCTGGGTGGTTCACTCACAGAATTTAATATCAGAAGAAGATTTCGCTCAAGTGCTCGATTTCTTTCAGTCAGTCCTGCAGATATTACCGAGCCAAGTTCCTCAAGTATGTTCTCCTCATGAAATGGACTCACGCTGAGAACTGAAGCAGTCATTAGTGGCAGTGCTTAGCTTTCATATATATTTCTGTCCTCTGTCAAAAAATACATGTATATGTGCTAATCAACGACTTAACTCCTATCAATCTACAATCACTGGCCACTTTATTAGGAACACCTGTCCACCTGCTTGTGCATGCAGTTATCCAATCAGCCAATCATGTAAGTACAGGTTAAGAGCTTCAGTTCATTTTCACATCAAACATCAGAATGAGAGCAAATGTGATCTGAGGGACTTGGACCATGGCATAGTTGCTGTTGCCATACGGGCTGGTTTGAGTATTTGAGAAACTCTTGAACTCCTGGGATTTTCACACACAACCGTCCCTAGAGTTCATACAGAATGGTGTGAAAAAGACAAAAAAAAGCCTTGTTGATGAAAGAGGTCAGATAAGAATGGACAGACTGGTTTGAGGTGACAGGAAGACAATGGTAACTCATATAACCACTCTTTACAACTGTAGTGAGCAGAAAAGCATCTCGGAAAGCACCACTGCTTGAAGAACGCATCGGGTTCCACTCATATCAGCCTGGAAAAGGAATCTAAAGCTACAGTGGGCACAGGCTCACTGAAACTGGATTTCATTAATTATGCTATCCACATTCACTGGATATGAGCAATCACACACTCTGATTGGCTACTCTACTACTACTAGGATATCAGCTCAGATACCGTGAGTAGAGAAAAACAAAATGTCGGAGCATGTTACTGAACCAATCGAGGACGGAATAAAAGCTCTACTTGAAAACAAAACTCCGAAAAATTTTTAAAAATCGCAATAAAATATGGAATGAAAGTATTTCATGGTAAGAACGTATCTTTTTTATTTTTCAAGAATTATTATAGCATTTTTCACAAATTGCTACCATCATTTCACCAGTTTGTTTGCATTCTAAGTGGAAATGATTTTGTTGGATGTTTTGTATGTCGTTTTTATTTATCTCATCTCATCTCATCATCTCTAGCCGCTTTATCCTGTTCTACAGAGTCGCAAGCAAGCTGGAGCCTATCCCAGCTGACTATGGGCGAAAGGCAGGGTACACCCTGGACAAGTCGCCAGGTCATCACAGGGCTGACACATAGACACAGACAACCATTCACACTCACATTCACACCTACGGTCAATTTAGAGTCACCAGTTAACCTAACCTGCATGTCTTTGGACTGTGGGGGAAACCGGAGCACCCGGAGGAAACTCACGCGGACACGGGGAGAACATGCAAACTCCGCACAGAAAGGCCCTCGCCGGCCACGGAGCTCGAACCCGGACCTTCTTGCTGTGAGGCGACAGCGCTAACCACTACACCGCCGTGCCGCCTTGCTATCGGCTCATGTATGACTCAATTTCGTGGAATAACTGTTAAGTATGTGTACCAATCAATGTGCTAATCAATTAATAATGTTATTAAAACATTGGATTTGTAGAGAATATAGCAGGGTTGTGTACAGAATGCTTTAACATTTAGACTGGATCCAGAAACAGTTGACATATGGGCTACGATTTTTAAGACCCATCAAGCCATTAACCTTGTTTTGTTGTATTTCAGTAAATTAAAGATTATTTCGCAATGTCATTAAGACATCAGTTAGAAATGTATGTTCCTGAATTATTTGAAGTAAATCGAGGACTGTCCAGCTAAAGCCTGTTCTACTTTAATTAAGGGCTACAGTCAGCAGTGTCCCCAAGGTAGTGTTCATCTGAGCAGATTTTTCCCTCTGCCCAAAGTGAACCCCTGATATGCTGAGGTGGCATTTCATTTCGCATTTTGCAGCAGCCTGTGAAATTTGAAACTGTCAAATGAGAGATTTGTATCAGACACCACAATTAGCCTTCTTCCATGAAACATGTAACAGCAGCCTGAAGAGCACAGACAGCACACTAGGGACCTTATTAGCATCTTATCCAAGGTACTGGCCAAAATATAGAGGGTATGGCTTTGGATTTTGCTGCCACCTGGTGGTAAAAGCTTTCAACAGCACCCTCTGGGAAGCAGGAAGATGTCGAGGAAGAAGAAGAAGAAGCAGAGGAAGCGGCAGGAAGAGGAGGAGGAGGCAGTGACTCCTAGTGGCTAAGTGGATTAAGTGCATTTTAGCATAATAATTCTGTAAAGCATAGGCTCCTGTTAAACATCCTTTCAACACACATACTGAGTTTATAGTATACAATTGTAGGAGAGTAATGAGTAATATATAATCACACTATCTGGTGTTACCCTGATGAGGATGGGTTCCCTTTTGAGTCTGGCTCCTCTCAAGATCTCTTCCTCATGGTTTTTAAGGGAGTTTTTCCTTGTCATGGTTGTCTCTGGCTTGCTCATTGCTTGATTAAGGCTCATCAGTTTGTCCACAGGGCTTTCTGTGAAACATATTCCAGCCTCCTGCTACAAAATGAGGCTACATTTAGTTTTATAATGTCAAATGTTCTCAAACCAGTCCCGTTCCAGTTTTATTGAACCACAGTGTCTGTCGATTAAACGAAATGCACCGAAGATGCCATATCTCAACGTAGGAATGAAAGGAATGCTTGGCTGTGGCAGGAGGCAGGCAGGCGGTGCAGGGGTCGCTGGAGGCTGGGTAATGGCTCACCACATAACTGGAGCGTGAAACCAGGAGTTTGAAACACAGCAGGGGAGCGGATGCTCATTACGAAGTGCTTGTTTGCTTGATTAGTGCCAGGAAGTTTAGGCATTGTATGAGAAGATCTTCGACGTCTGTGGGGTACAGGGAGTATCACAGATAACGCCTTTACTTAATGAAAGCAAGGGAAGGAAGTAATCTCTGTCTGTTCAAGGCCACTGTGTGCATCCTCATTTTCTTTGCTTGACTTGGCAAACACTCTTTATCTTTCACAATTGTGACAGGTTTGCCTCATTGTTCCAGGCTATATATCAGGAGACAGGCTGACAAACATGCAGTATGTCAGTGTGCTTTAGCTCCTGTGCCTGCTCTGCCCTGAAACAATGCATAAGAACTGAGGCTTTAACTAGCATACCATACTGTAGGCAGGGAGATACCAGCACGGCCAACTGGTATATACTGTATACTCGAGCAAGGCTAAGCTTTTCCTCTGTCAAGGAAAATATGTATAAAAATAAGGCTCGGGTTTTGGCATTCATGTTGTCATATTTGCTGTAAACAGCAAAAAATAAAAATAAAAATTACAACAGCAAAAACAATATTTATTGTCGAATCAAGAACAATAGCATAACAAACTTCCATCCATCCATCCATTATCTGTAGCCGCTTATCCTGTACAGGGTCACAGGCAAGCTGAAGCCTAGGACGACAAACAGCTATAAGCAAAATACACAGAATGGTATAAAGTAGAAGCTGAGGCTGATTTCTATCTAGCCCAGACTGTAGATTCACACAGCTTATTGTTGACGGTCATGTTAGGTGAACACAGAGTGAAACGCTCCCTCGACTTTGTGTGAATTTGGACTAATTTATTTCAGTCTGCTTTACTGAAACATCATTAACGTCATCAGTAGTGATTGAGAATGCGTACATGAAATACAATAATAAAACATTGAAATAGTGGGTTTAATAACTATGAACAAGGTGGATGACTTTCATGAAAGCATTTTGAAAAATCTCTAAAAAAAATAATTAAAAAAAATCAGTGTGTGTGTGTGTGTGTGAGGGGCGGCACGGTGGTGTAGTGGTTAGCGCTGTTGCCTCACAGCAAGAAGGTTCTGGGTTCGAGCCCCGGGGCTGGCGAGGGCCTTTCTGTGTGGAGTTTGCATGTTCTCCCCGTGTCCGCGTGGGTTTCCTCCGGGTGCTCCGGTTTCCCCCACAGTCCAAAGACATGCAGGTTAGGTTAACTGGTGACTCTAAATTGACCGTAGGTGTGAATGTGAGTGTGAATGGTTGTCTGTGTCTATGTGTCAGCCCTGTGATGACCTGGCGACTTGTCCAGGGTGTACCCCGCCTTTCGCCTGTAGTCAGCTGGGATAGGCTCCAGCTTGCCTGCGACCCTGTAGAAGGATAAAGCGGCTACAGATAATGAGATGTGTGTGTGTGTGTAGTAGTTGTAGTAGTTTTATGTCTATGCTAGAAGACTTGAAACCTGATTATTTCATAACATTAATGGCAAGTTACTCAAACTTTTTTCAACCTTCCTGTTGAATATCATGACAGGCCTTGACTGGCTACGAGTAATACTTTTTTTTTTTCTTATAACACATTTGACTACTAAAAACATTGTTGGGTATGTTGTGGAGTAAGAAAGTGTGTAAACTGGGTATTGAAAAGGCTAAAATTGCTCGATATGCGTCTCCAAACATGGATGCAAAAGTTGAAATTCAAATGCTGTTGACAGTCAAAACAATATATAAGTCCAGTTATATGTAAACAAAGAATAAATATATTGTTTTAGGTTTACGTTTTTATTTACTCAAAGAGCAAAACGTCAAGAAGAAAATATAACTGGTTAATGAAATTGTCATATTTTCAACATGTAAAATAACAAAACAAACCACCAAACCTCATTTTATAATTATTTTGGTAACACAAGTCTTGTATAGTACTTCATGCTTTACTCATCAGAGTTACAAGCAGTTATATATCTAAAACTAGCAATCACTGGCATTTCTATTTTTCTTAAGACACCAGCTTGTTTAAAGTTTAGCACCAGGCTCTTTATAAAGCCTTGGTCAGAAATTAAATCTACAAGTAGTTAATGATGTTAACAACCAAACACTGTATGCAGAACTCAACAGAACAGAAGGTCTTGATCAAGATCCTCTCGTGGGGCATTGTGTCTGACTCGGCATTCTACACTGATTTTACTCAGAGGAAGCCGAGAGAAATAATTAGAGTTTTTAGTGGCACAGATGAAGTGATGAAGAATCTTCGTTGCAATGGCTGAAGGCCTGAAACGCCCTGGTAGAGGCACATCATGGTATAAAATAGCTCCCCTTCCTACACATCCTGTTGTCTTTTATTGACGTCCTTTAACAAGCTGCAGACTGAAAGCCTCCTACACAGACATGGCCTGTACATAAAGACCTCCTGGGGCTGAAGATTCTAAAATCATATGCCAGCTCAGAGTATTCTGAAGACCTAGAACCTATCAAAACAATTCCAAGACAAAATTCTGGAAAAGCATCTAAAGCGTCTCTCCATCCATCCATTCATCCATCCAAATTTTTGGCCTTGACACAAAGTTTTACATGTGGCAGAAACCCAGTATTGCTCATCATAACGAGAACACCGTTCGCATAGTGAAGCATGGTGGTGGTAGTATCATGCTGAGTGTTACCCTTCACCCTTAACATTTTGGCAAACGAAATAGATTTTTCCTACCATGTCAGTATTATTTGCTATTTTATGTATATTAATGATACATAATCCAAATTTCATCTATTTCACTTCCAGATTATAACACTACAAAATGTGAACAAGTTCAAGGGGGTGAATACTGATGCAAGCCACTCTAAATGTTCCCTCTAAAAGAGCATCTGGTCCCAATGAGCCTGAAATACAGAAATGGCCCCATACAGAAAGATCTCCTGGGGCTGGATTAAAAATGGACAGAACTGTCTAATTATGTGACAGTTTAGCGTTCTGAGCCAGAAACTTTGTGTTCTCACTCCCAGGCTGGTTCTCTCTCTGCTGGCGACTCAGCACGGCTGTGACGACATTTGTTACACCTATCACAGAGGTGGATTAAATGCTGTCCTGTGTTACTCTTAGTAGCACCAGGCAAGTAGGTGGAATTTATGCGAGTAGTTTTCCAAATGCAGCTGTAGAATCGGTCACTTAATTATGACTTATTTGTTCTACAAGATCTTCTGCTGCATAGCTAATGTAGAAGAGATAAATTGTAAAATAAAACCATGGGCAGTTATGATGCTACGTGATGCTACCACCACCATGCTTCACTATGGGAAAAGCAAGCTCATCCCCTGCATAGCTAATATAGAAAAGAGAAATTGTAAAATAAAACCATGGGCAATTACGCCTACTGATGAGAAAGACGACAGCATTGTATACCAGTGAAATAGTGTCTCTTCTAGCATGTATGCAGTGGGCACAGTAATCAGTGGCTCACTGAAAGGTTTGATGAAGATGAAAATGATGACAATGGCTTGCATAAGTATCCCCCACCCCCTGAACTTTTCCACATTTTGGAGTGTTATAACCTGGAAGGTCCTTATTTACCAACTCACTGACTTTTGGTGAACAACTCCTAGAGGCAGAGTCATGGTACTGCTATATTCTTTCCATTTTTTTTTTTAAATAATGGATTGAATGGTCCTCCATGGGAGCATCAGATTTTGGGATATTCCATAACTGAAATCTGACTGATACCTTTCCAGAACTTTGTCCCAGCCTTTTTTTTATTATTTTTTTATTGTGTTTTCATTTTCACGGTGCTGTTACTTTCGATATTTTATCTAACAAACTCTGCGACCTTCCAGAAACAAGTGTATTTATTCTGAGGTCAATTCAACTAATTATATGACATAAAGTGAATTAACAATTTCTAACACTTTGTTGATTGCAGCTAGTGGGTGACATTACGTTGATATATAGCTAAATAACTATCTGTGCCGAGTTTCCCAAAAGCATTGTAGCACAAAGATCATCGTTAAATGGTAGAGCGAGCAGCACAATGAACACTCTCTCTCTTAGTTAAGATGCTCTTAGCATTAAGAGGCTTTTGGGAAACCCACCACTGTTCTGTTGCATGCTATTTTTGTTTTCCTGGTTATCAAGTGCCTGTAAATGCGTAGTTTTCTTTACAAAAGAAGAACGCAACAGTTTGGTGATGTCATGGGGTTGTTGATTTGTTGCAAGAAAGGGATGTGCAATCAAATATTAAGTGTTATTTACTTTAAGACTATCTGTTCCAATACATTTGCTCACCTAAAGATTGCACGGGCTTACCCCAAAGGTGCCATCTCGATGTAAATATCAGCTAATGAAAGCTGAAATTCTGATTTGTTGCCTCATATTCTGATCTCAAACGGCTTCAGTAAATAGCAAAATCGAAAGAATTGGCCTTGGTGTTCCATTACTTTTGGAGGAGACTGTGTGAGGCACTGGGAAGAGAAAAGCGGTCATACTTATTTCAGTGAAAAACTTGCACTCAAGCTACATGCCTGTTTTCAGTGTTGTGTAGGCGTTTAGGGGAAGGTGTGGGACGGGTCATGGTGATGCTGGGTAGTTGTTTCTCTTGTGGGTTGCAGAGCTGCACAGTGCGCTGCATCAGGGAACTGCCCAGCCCCTGGGGCACAGGCAACACGGCTTCTACCTGTAATAGGTGATGAGAGTTGACGTGGGGCAGAGCTGCATGATAGGGCTCCTCAAAGCCTGAAAATGGCTCAAGCAAATGTGAATCATTTGAGCAGGGGAGGTAGCTTTCCTCTAAAAGGCAGTGAAGAGTTCCTCTGTTCAGCACCTGTGCTCTTTTCCGCACAGGCCTCAGAGGCTGGCAAGCCTGCACATTGTGTCTGGTCTTTTTCATCAAGTCAGGAGTGATGGGGTAAACGCCCTGTACCACTGGACTCTGGAATGTGATTCGGGGATCCTGGGACACTTTGTTAGATGAGGATGAGGGCAGGTGCTGGCAGCTTGCTTTTATATGCCATGTCTTTTCAGGAGGACGGCTCTCACTGAGAGGTGCATACTGAGGAAGACCGGCTAGGCAAGGATGCTGCGTCGAACCCATTTCCACTTTGTTTGGCCTTCAAAAGCAAGAAGAAACAGGACAGCATTAAACTTTGATGTGACACATGTGCACATACAGTAAAAAGAGTGTAAATGAAACACCAAGTGAAACCAGAGTTCAGTTAGAGTCTACGCATGGCCACGTGGGTTTGCTCCGACTTCTTCCTTTTCCTTCTACTTTTCAGCTGGTAAGTGGATTAGCTACTCAAAATTGCCCCAAGTGTAAATGTGTACTGGTGTATTCCTGCCTCTTGCCCAGTGTTACTGGGATAAGTTCTGGATTCCGCCATGATTCTGACCAGGATAAAGAGCTTACTGAAGGTGAGTGAATAAAGTACAAGCAGAGATGGACAAAGTACCCAACTTCATTACTTAAGTCAAAGTACAGATCCCACTGGTCAAATGTTACTCCGATACAAGTGAAAGTTGTCCAGCCAAATTTTTACTTAAGTTCAAATACTAAAGTACTTGCTTTTAAAAATACTGAAGTATTAAAAGTACATTTTCTGTCAACACATCGTTGTATTATTGCCACAACGCTTACAAAACCTAATGCTGTTACCAAAGACAGAAATGCGAATTCACAAAATGAACGCATGCTGTGCCATCATGGTGGTTTAACGTTAAGCTAGCTAGTCAGTGAAACTCCACCTGACATGCTAGCAAACTCTTTTCAAACTCGAAATCATATTGGGTAGCTAACGCTACTAGCAAAGAAACATTTCTACATTCTGTTTATTTGGCCAGATTATGCTAAAACATTTCTGAAAGGACTTCAGATAAGTTAACATTATTCATGTTAGCTTGACTCTGTTTTTACATGCTAACTAACAGTGTCCAAGTTAACTAGCTATGTGTTAACATTAGCCGTGGACAAGGCGATGGCAACTTGGCGGGCAAATCCATAGAAAGTCATTTGACTAACCAGACTGCATCATTATTGCAACGTTATCGCTAGCTCTAAAAGCACAGACAACTTCATTACAAGCTTTTTCTTGGAATAAAACGTTTATATACCTCAATATGCTTCCGCAGGTCGGACGGCGAGTTTTTGTAGGCCGTGATGAAGTTTGTTTTTGGCAAACAAAGCAAACATTTAAAACGAAACGACTCTTTAATCCTTTCAGAAAACTGAAACATGGGTTCATGGGCCATGAGTGCATGCGTTCTCCAGAAGAACCGCGTCCTTCCATTCCGCCATCAACTGATCGTGTTCAAATAAAGCTGCTGAGAAATCATTGAACTTGATTTTATACAGTCTATAGACGTGACGTGACCCTAGTGATTACTGATCGTCTGTCTCAGTGTCACCTGCGAAAAAACCAATCACGTTTTAGAAAAGAAAAGAAAAAACATCCACTTTCAAAGCTGCTTCATAGTAACGAGGACCTTGATTGAAATGTAGTGGAGTAAAAAGTACGATATTTGCCTTTCAAATGTAGTAAAGTCATAAGTTTAAAAAAAAAATACTCAAGTAACGTACAGATACTCAAAGAGTGTACTTAAGTACAGTACTCAATTAAATGTACTTCATTACTGTCCACCTCTGAGTACAAGGTTGCGTAAAACACCAGTTATATTTTGTACTGTACATTTTGTGAAATAAAGATGAGTACTGTTAAAAATAAAAGCAGTTATGAATCTTCAAGGAATTCATCTTTTACCTTTCAGAAAAAGTCAGCTTATGATTCAGTCTCATCTCACTGCTTGCTAGTTAACTTTCTCCCTGAACATTTTCTTCATTTTATTGTTCCACTTTAATTTTAGTTTAATTTATTTACTCTCTCTGCCGTAGAAGCTGATAGTTATGGATATATGTGTGTTCTTCTAACGTTGTCTCCTTCACCTTTCTCTCTGTACCTACATTTCTCTCTTCCTGACATTTCTGAATTTCCGAGCACTTTGTCCCTGTCTCTCTCTCTGTCTCACACACACACACACACACACACACACACACATGGTGTGAGCAACCAGCCTTATCATAAATAAGCAGAAAATAGCTCTGTGTGCTTCTGCTGTGCAAGATATTTGCTGTGCACTTTTGAAATTGCACTCGCGGACTTCAACAAACAAGTTTTTTACTGCAAAGTGAAGTTTAGCTGAAAGCAACAGCAAAAAGCATTGTGATTGTGACACCTGGAATTATTTCAGAGCGCAAAGAAAGAATGATATTTTTTTCGATAAATGAGAAAATTGCAACCTTTTATCTGACATTAGTTTCAGAGTACATTGCCTTGTGTAGCTCATCGTTCTTTAAGAGTGTTTTACCTGCATCCAGCTCGGCATGGTGGCCTCTCCAGAACTGTGGATTTGATGGCAGGAAGAAACCCCCTGGTGCGCGTACATCCAGTACCTTTTACCACCAGAGTGCATCTACAGAAACATTGAAGGTTCCATTTTTCCATCAGGCACAGTTTATATGGGGCATGATCATTTGTTCAGACATTAAAAGGAATGATTTTGTATATTCTAATGACGATATTTCATTAATTACTTGGACGTGACCAGAAGTGGGAGGCTCAAGTCAGAGATGCCTTGTCCTTTGAGGCCTGCGTGTGACCTGTTAACCTTAGATTCAGAGGCCAATGCGTTCATCACCATGGGCAGGCTTTTTAAGCTTTGAATATCATCATCATCATCATCATCATCATCCTGATGTGTTCCTTTAATGAGATGAGGCAGTGTGCCAGTTACATCCTACAGATGATATAAACATGACAAAATAATCAACATTAATACAGCTCTACTTTGTAATATCATCTCAGGAGTTTTCTGTGTATGACTAAATATTTAGCAGTTATTCCACAAAATCGAGTCGTACATAAGCTGGTAGCTGATGAGGCGCTTAGCACCGAGTCGGCTATAAGCGATGTATGATGAGATTAAGTGGAATAACTGTTTTATTCTATCCACATTCACTGGATTTTGAGAAACAGAGCATTTTTATTTTGATTTTTGCAAATTCGATAAATAAAAACTTGATGCAAAATGTCCGACAAAATCATTTCCATTTAGAATGTAAACAACCCGGCGAAACGACAGTAGCGAGTTGTGAAAAATGCAGTAATAATAATAATTCTTGAAGAATAAAAAAGATACATTCTTACCATCAAATATTTTCATTCCATATTTTGTTGCTTTTTTTTTTTGTATTTTATGGGTTTTCTTCGGCGGTTGGCAAACCAACTTAAAGGTGCATTACTGCCACCGACTGGGCTGGAGTGTGGAACAGGCGATATTGGGGGGGGGGGGGGGGGGGGAACTATATTCTCATCTCATCTCATTATCATTATCTCTAGCCGCTTTATCCTGTTCTACAGGGTCGCAGGCAAGCTGGAGCCTATCCCAGCTGACTACGGACGAAAGGCGGGGTACACCCTGGACAAGTCGCCAGGTCATCACAGGGCTGACACATAGACACAGACAACCATTCACACTCACATTCACACCTACGGTCAATTTAGAGTCACCAGTTAACCTAACCTGCATGTCTTTGGACTGTGGGGGAAACCGGAGCACCCGGAGGAAACCCACGCGGACACGGGGAGAACATGCAAACTCCGCACAGAAAAGCCCTCACCGGCCATGGGGCTCGAACCCAGGACCTTCTTGCTGTGAGGCAACAGCGCTAACCACTACACCACCGTGCCGCCGGAACTATATTCTTTTAGCCATTTCTGTTTCTTTTAAATACTTGATAATTTTTGGTGTTTTGTTTTCGAGTAGAGTTTTTATTTCATCTTCAGTTGGTTCAGCAACACACTACATCATTTTGTTTTTCTCTACTCACAGTATATGAGCTGATATCCTAGTAGCCGAGTAGCCAATCAGAACGCGCCATTGCTCATATCCAGTGAATGTGGATAAAATAAAATATTTTAAAAGTAGCATGGGTGTAAAGCAATAAAGCAATGCCACTATCGGTATCTGGACGTGTTTAGTGCTCCAAATATTCATCTCGTCTCATCATCTCTAGCCGCTTTATCCTTCTACAGGGTCGCAGGCAAGCTGGAGCCTATCCCAGCTGACTACGGGCGAAAGGTGGGGTACACCCTGGACAAGTCGCCAGGTCATCATAGGGCTGACACATAGACACAGACAACCATTCACACTCACATTCACACCTACGCTCAATTTAGAGTCACCAGTTAACCTAACCTGCATGTCTTTGGACTGTGGGGGAAACCGGAGCACCCGGAGGAAACCCACGCGGACACGGGGAGAACATGCAAACTCCACACAGAAAGGCCCTCGCCGGCCCCGGGGCTCGAACCCAGGACCTTCTTGCTGTGAGGCGACAGCGCTAACCACTACACCACCGTGCCACCCCAAATATTCATATTTAGATTTAAACCTGAAGTGGGTGTAGCTTAAACCAGGTGTTTTATTCTGTTTTTTTTTTTTTTCTCCACATACATGGTCTTTGAATGATTCTTAGCTTTGGCTCCATCACCCCAGTGAATAACTGCTCTCAAATAGAGGTGTGCACACAATGTTTTTTTCTTCCACTCGTGCAGTTATTTCTGTTTTTACCTGCCCGTGATAATTTCCAAAAATTTAGTTGCTTCTATTTCACAAAACAAACTCGTAGCTTGATTTAAACGATCATGATGACCAGGCAGTTACTAAGGATGAGTCACTGAAGGTTGCATGTTCATGTTAGTTTATGTGCATGTTTGTCACATGAAAATAGAAAACTCCTGCTTGCACAATTTCCCAAAGCGCACCACTAGTCTCAACCAGAAGCCCTGTGAACCTTTCTGACAAGGTTTCTTTAAAAAAAAAGTGCGCCTCATATTTAGATCTGTATTTGTATGTTTGGAATACATTAACTATCCGTTCCAAATAATACATTTGATTACATCTGTAATCAGAAACAAGTAGCCAGTCCCAACAATGTGTCCATGTCATGAAGTAATGCAGCTGTAATCCTTTCAACAGTTACCTTACGCTTTCGGATTGAAACCGGTTCAGAGAAGTATGATGGTACTGGAGAAACCTCACGAGATGGAGACTGACTTCTTCTCGTCCTACGATGGTTTAATTTATGGACATGTACCGCAGCAGGCCTGGTGTCAAGACAAAAGCTACACATTATTCCTCCTTTTTAGACTACTGACTTAAAGTACTGGTACTTGAAATTGCATAGTGTTTTTTTTAAACGACAAATTATGTTCCTTAAGATTTTAATGATCGAATTGCCAGATAAAAAGTTTACTGCTGTCTCTTACCAGTTTGCAGCCTCCTCCATGACAGCGTGTCTATCTGTTATGCCCATTTCCTTCACCTTACATTCCCTCAAGATGAGAAACATTTTAGAAAATGAGTTGGGGTGGGGGGTTATAATCAATAATTCTAAGTCCTCCAATCTTATAAATAATAATTTTTAATTAAAGTTGAGATTTTGTTGTGCAGTGATTTCACTATTACTATAACCAGCATGGTTTCTAGAATTCCATTAATAATGGGACTGCATTAGCATATAAATTGGTGTTTTGCTGCATTAAAGCAAAGCGTGCACCGAGGGGAAAAAAATCTTTCTCTCTTTTTTTTTGTCACAATGGTGATAATTTTTCCATTGCTGATCCAGGAGAATCCTGTGCTCAAAGATAAATTAATCAAGTGCACAATCCACCATGAAATAAACTAACGTATGCCTCTGTTCTTTTCTAACCATTCATGTATTATTTCAATCTCACATCTGACTGTACACGTTCAGCTTAGAATAAAATGAAAGCTTTTACAGCAACACAAAGTAGGAAAAAACTTTTCTTACCATTGCTTTGAGTTTCCGAGTCCCAAATCAAACATAAAAACACAGTTAATGGTAATTTTCTTGTGTGCTACAAGCTAAAGAAAGCATGTAATTTAAAAAAATTAATTAAATAAATAAATAAATAATAAAAAAATTTAAAAAGCTCAATGGGCTGACTTCGTCTTCACAAGGAGTCTTTCTGGTGAAGAATGGACGTTGCCCTGTCCGCTCTAGCATAGCAGTCCAAGTTAGAGCCTCCAGATCTCTAGCTTCTGATTGGCTGGTGCTTCTGAGCAAGACCCCATACAGAGTTGTTGAGAAATTCCTTCTGCTTACAGAACAGTTTGCTAAAGGATCACTACTACAAACCATAAGACTATACACAGCCCCCCCTCCAAAAGTATTGGAATGCCAAGGCCAATTCTTTTGTTTTTGCTATACATTGAAGACATTTGGGTTTGAGATCTAAAGATTAATAAGAGACCATAGATCAAAAGTTCAGCTTCTGTTATCTGGCATTTAACCTCTAGGTGTGTTAAACAACTTAGAACATGGCAAATTTGTTGGCAGACCATCGATTTTTTTTTTTGGTAAGCAAAAGTATCGGAAAGTAAATTAAACACTACATTTTCAGTAAATAACACTTAATTTTTAGTTGCATGTCCCATAGCTAGCAATCCGCTGACATTACCAAACTGTTACATTATTCTCTTGAATGGATGGGGCAGGATGGGGGTGGCTTCTCCCTTCAGTCTCCTCTTCAAGAGGTAAAATGCATGCTCGGTTGGGTCTGCTGATTGACTTGGCCAGTCTAAAACCTGACACTTTTTCCTCCTTGATGAAGTCCTTTGTTGTTTGGCAGTGTGTTTTGGGTCATTGCCTTGCTGCACAATGAAGCTCGTCCCAATTAAATTGGACGTGTTCCTCTGTAAATTGGCAGATTGTTTCTGTAGACTTCTGAAGTCATTCTCCTGCTACCTTCATGAGTTCCATCATCAATAAAGATCTAGCTGCAGCCATGACACTACCTCCATTGTGCTTGACCAGTGAGCTCAGATGTTTTGGATCATGAGATGATCCTTTCTTTCTCCACACTTTGGACTTTCCATCACTTTGGTAGAGGTTAAATTTGGGTTACAGAACTTTCGTGGCTCATCTCCGTATTTCTTTGCGAGTTCCAATCTGGATTTTTGATTCTTAATGAAATGAATGGTTTGCATCTTGTGGTATGACCTTTATATTTCTGCTCTTGAAGTCTTCTTTGAACGGGGGATTGTGATACCTTTACACCTGCCCTGTGGAGGTTGTTGGTGATGTGGTTGACTGTTGTTCATAATGTCATCAACTTTTTTCATTGGCCGACCTGTTCAACATCTGATTGTTAGCATAACAGAGGTTTCTTTCCTTTTCAGGACATTCCAAATTGTTGTATTAGCTATGCCCAATGCTTGTGCAATGCCTGATTACTTTTCTCTCTTTTCTCCCATAGTTGGCTCTCTGGTCTTCATTATGGTTTATCCATTTTTTTTAACAAAAAATGCAGTCTTCACAGGTGAAACCCAGGGCTCATACCAAGAGAAGACATTCAGAGCTGTTAACTGGGTAAACAGCCATTCTAACAGGGCACATCTGGGCAACAAGAAACACCTGTCACTCATATATGTTACAATATTTTTGGTCACTTGAGAAACGGCTTGGTTCAAACAAAAGGCGCCATGTTGTAAGTTGCTGACACACATAGTCGATGTAAATATCATGAAATGAAAACTGAAATTCTGAGGGGAAAAGTATAAAACTGTAGTTTTTCTTGTCACTGGGGTGGTAACCTCAAAGGTATATATTTCATCTACAAATGTTAGTGTTTTTTAAAAATAACTTAAGTTACATACACAGGGTGTCCCAAAATTGGATCCATAGGCAATTATTTAAATCACAACAAATACTCTCTAAAGAATCCTGTCTTGCATATCTGAGAACAACTTCATTTCAAATCTACTCTTGTTAGTTTCAAAGCCATTTTGGATCTGAAATAGAAAGAAAAATAGTAAAGCTAGACGGCTTTTCAATTTCATAAAAGCGGTGAAATTTAGTTCCCAATGAAACTTGGTCATTGTGATATGTTTATTTCTGTAATATCTTTAAAAAAAAAAAAACAGGCCATTCTGTGGCTGGGACGTTATTTAATTTGAGGGGATTCCCGAGCAAATAATCTGCATGAAATCACTCAGTTCGTGCAGTCAAGCAGACAGAGGAAGTCCATGTGCGCAGGTTTACCACCTTCTTTTCCTTCTTCTTTTGGGTTTTACAGCAGCTGGCATCCAGAAGAAATAACCTTTATTTGTCACATGTACACTTCAAGCACAGTGAGATTCATCCTCTGCATTTAACCCATCTGAAGCAGTGAACGCACGCGCACACACCCAGAGCAGCGGGCAGCCACACTACAGCGCCCGGGGAGCAGTCAGGGGTCAGGCACCTTGCTCAAGGGCACTTCAGCCCAAGGCCGCCCCACGTTAACCTACTGCATGTCGTTGAACTGTGGGGAAACCGGAGCACCCAGAGGAAACCCATGCTGACACGGGGAGAACATGAAAACATCCACAGTGTTGCATTACTGCCATCTACAGGTTTACCTTTGACCATGCACTGACAGTTCCATCATTCTGTCGCTAAACGAACAGCTGATCGCACCGAGGTGCTCGCTGACCGCCGATATTTATTAGTTTGGTCCTGCGTTTCCTTTCCTTCGCAACATAATGTCTTTGCTTCTCACTTTCCGTTACCGTAGTCGTTCTTTGATGTTTCATTCGCACACTTGCGCCCTCCATTTTTCTCTCCCGTTTCAAATTTGTATCCCACAATGCCTTGTACGAACTGGGAAAGCCCACCACGTGATGCATGACATCGTATCTTGAATTGGGTCATGGTGAAGCAGGAAAAAATAGCGGAGAATTTAGGGCCACGTGGCCTTAAATTCATTAACTGTCCTATTTAAGAAATAATAAAATTGGAAGTCTGTGATTCGAATGCAGTAGCTTTCGGTCCACTAAACAAAAATAATAGGGTGTCTGGGGGAAAATTCTTTTTATGACCTACACTTGAAAAGTCTGAAAGGCGGCCTAGCTTTAAGTTTCATATAAGGAAAAATGCCTATGGATCCAGATTTCAGGACACCCTGTATATGGACCAAAATTAAAGTCACACTACGTGCACCTTTATAGGTAAAAGTATGAGGAAAAGTACAGTTTAGTACCCTTTCCCCCCAGAGGTTGTAAGTAATGCAGTATCAGTGAAACATGTATAATTTAACGCATCCTTGTAATCACTTTTATTCTATACTGCGGAATCCTATAGATGTGGATAGGAGACCCTATTCAGCAGGCAACTGAGAGGGGAAACAAGTGTGCAGACTAAACATTTGACTTGTTATGGCCTCCTGCTGCATTCCACCCGTGGGCTGATTCCAGCTACAATAATCATTACCTTGTCCTTTCGTTCTTGCACACACATTTAGCATTAACGTACTCGGTTCAGTTGATTTTTACTTTGCTGGTAGACTTTCATTATCGAGCGACTTTTTGAACAATGATGTCACAAAGGTATTTGAAATGTGTAACTGATCAGCAGTAAGCTGCATACATGTCAACCTTTGGTCAATCAAACCTGTATAACCAACCTCCGAAATCCGTATTTCCCTTATAAAATTCGTATAAGATGCAAATTAAAATAATTTTCCTAAAATTTGAATGATATATCCCAGTTACTTTTTATTCAATATTAATAACAAACCTTCAGAATGAATACAAAGCTCCAATGTTTGACAAAAACACAAAGTGTCACACTAATGTTCTGAATTGTACTCCATGACAGCTTTTTTTTTTTTTTTTAGCAGTCTGCACCAATACCTCACTAGGCTGCATGTCACAGCAAGTGTCTGTGTTGATCTTGCCGGAGTGCCCATTCAGAATCTTTTCAGTCGCTAGTGAAAGTCACTCAGGTGGAAATACGCGTTTCAAACAAAATGTTACTTCCCGGTTGGCGGGATTCTCGCAGTGCGGTGTGCGCATGATCAAAAGTGGAACGAAGTCTCGCTACCACAAGATAACGCGCGATTTCATAAGACTCTTTACTGGCTGTCTGTGCTTTCTGTGGTGTACAGTACGTTTGTAAATGTTATGCGCTCTCTTATCATCGTGGGAATTGATTATAGCTCTAAATAAACATTGAAGTTTTTTTAAAGAATCCGTATAATTTTATTTATACGCCCGTATACTACGTTTATTGAATCAAACCCGTATAAAATACGGACATTCCGTATAGGTTGACATGTATGAAGCTGGTTTTGGGCTGAGGTCAATTATTCAGGGTTAGAGGGAAAAATAAAATAGACTTCTTCAAGACAAAGGATAATAATACGCAGCATTTTTCTTTCCCCAACTGAAAAAAGATCAGCATTTTCAACTGTGTGTGGTAGATGAGGCGTAGCATAATATAATTGACATTTTTTCCCCTTTGCCTGTTGGTGCATAGTGATATAAAAATTAAATGATGTATTGGGGGGGAGTATTTTGATGGAAGACAAAAACTAAGAACTGTGTCTTAATGAGGTCACTAATGAGTCCGTAGCAATATAAAAATAAAATAAAATCCATTTTCACTTCAACTTCCCTTTAATACCTGTGATTCTACAGACAGCTTGTCTTTTTGTATTTCACCAGCAACAGCAATGTATGGGTTTTATTACAAATAAGATCCCCGCCGCATATTAGAGCACACTGCTGAAGTGAAACTGAGGTTTATGAAGATGTTGGACTGCTTCCTCTCTCATGGCACATTTCTAAAATCTATTAAAAAGCAGAGACTGTTATATGCCAACAAATGCACCATGCTCTCGCCAAATTATTGATTCCACACTGGCCCACTGCTCCTCTTGGAATTACGACTGATCTAACTTACCCAAAGATATTAAGCTGATGATTTCATTATCATGTCCGTAACTTACCCAAAGATATTAAGCTGATGATTTCATTATCATGTCCGTCTCCATACAGGACAAAACGCAAGCAGAAAATGATTTTAGTGACATTCCTTCCTAAAGAACGTCCTTGCCACAAACACACGGAGCATGCAATTACTTTACTTCTTACCCTCCTGGACCGTGATTTATACTTGGGTAATCAGGGCACCGAGCCGACATTCATCACGTGTGACGCTGAGATGTTGGGTAATTTCCCATAAAAAAAAAAAAAAAAAAAGTAAGGAAGTAGGCATGAAACTGGAATCTAAAGTTAAAAGCAAGTTCGCTAAACCAACCTGGAAAATCTGATATACACGCGCACAGAGCAAGAACTCACTCACTCACATGGGTGGGTGCAGTGAATGTACGCTGTAACAACCCTGCAGATAATAACACAATACAACTCTCCACTAATTTTTATTCACGTGTGTGAAACTCACGTCCATACAGAGCAGTTATAGCAATGTTGAGTCAGATTTCATTTCTGTATGTTTCCGCCCAACAAAACGGTCAGAAAATCTTACACACTGAGAATGTATTTAGGTCAGTGGATGTCTAATACATGCTGTTTACACCATGTAAATCTGCAGATGATGGGAATGTTAAACTCATGTTTAGGGTCAAGAAAAGGGGTGAATAAAGCAGTATTCACTCGCCCGACAGCATCCTCCAACCACAGCACCACGTCTTTAATGGAATATTTCTAACAGATACATCTCTCTGTGAGCCCACCGACCTGGCAACCAGCAATTTAGACAAAAGTGATGAGACAAGAGATGACGTTCAAATTGTACAAAAACACCCATTAAAACTGGTCTGGTAAGAAAAACGGTAACATAAGCAAGAAAGATGGTCCTTAGATCAGGTGGACTGACTTAACGCTAACGTGTACCCCTGTCAATCCGATAAGAGTCTACAGTGAACAACGAAAAGAACAAATCTCCCCCATCAATAACATAAGTAAGCTCACACAGTCTGTCTCGATGATGTCTGTCCAAGTCCCTCAACTCAGCAACAATCAAAGGGAGAGAAACAACAGTGAACAGTTTCTCTATCGGGGCGGGGCGGGGCGGAATAAAAACATGAATGTGGTGATAAGCTTTGAAGCTTGAGACAGTGAACGTCTTCCTTTTTAATAATTTTGAGCTTTTTCTTATTTTAAGCCATTTCTTGTTTTTAAGCTTTTCGATATTTTCCTCCTATAATTGTTGATTCAGTGCAATGCATGGAACAATAAAAGGGTCCCCCAGGATTGTTGCAGCTTTTGTTAGCGAGCGATGGTGTCGAGTGTGCCGGATGTGGTTTAACTGGTGTCCATGGACTCCATGTTGGCCGATGAGGAGTCCCTCTGGATACTGTCGAAGATGGCAGCCAGCTCAGGATTGGAGCTGATCTGTGACTGAAACTCGCTCATCAGGGGGCTCTTCTCCGCCTCAGGGATCGTGAGCAGAGCCGCCACCGCCCGCATGGCTGACCGCTTCAGCTCATCCTGCTTTTCGAACTCCTGCTTTACAGAGTTCGCCTTGACCTAAGGGAACATGAGAGGAAACCCATAAAGAGAAAAGCGGCTCAAAATAGCACTCGGCACTGCTCCAAGCATGTGCTATCGTTCAAACTAGCTAAGGATGGACTGCTTGTGTGACTTTCAGGAGGAACTGCGATTTTTCACCTTTGTAGTGCATGTGGCTCTGAGAGGCTCCACTAGTCTGTCCAACCTCTGCAGCACAGCACTCGGACACAGAGTGGAGAGTCGGGCCAGCATCAGGAATGTCAGCATCTAAGAGGGAAGGGAGAGAAAAATAAATAAAATAAAATAATGGGCTATTCAAGAAATGTGAGATGTACAACATTAGAGTTCCAACACTGACATTTGTATCTGTTTAATGCTCTGAACATCTGAATCCAGATTTAAACCCAAAAATTAGGTGTGGCTTAAATCAAAAGGAAAACACTGGGGGAAAACCCAGCAGTGTTAAGCACAGCATATCTGACCACTTGCTCATGCATATATATATATATATATATATATATATATATATATATATATATATATATTAAAAAGTGCTGTCAAAAATGTCGCGTTAACTTGACTCAATTTTAACGGCAATAATTTTTTTATCGCGAGATTAACGCTCTGAGACATGTAGGTTTTCATAAGCTTTTGAAACTGCCAGGAACTTGGAACAGAACAGAGACTTTGCTTAGAAAAACGATAGCAGCTAGACTGTAATGTCACGCCCCGCACAACCAGAGTCCTCTGCCCTCCCCCCAAAGAACCAGCGCGGGCAGCTCGCGCTGCCGCGCCTCGGGACGAAGAGCCACGGTGCTCGGCTTAGGTTTCGTTTTCCCATCGGCAGCTCCAGCCCGACTTTGCAGTGGCTGTGACAAGACATGTTATACGGAGCCGTAGTAACTCGTCCCCTCACTTTTAATTATCCGAGCGCACGCCTTAACGCAAAGCGTGCGCACGGGTTATAACTCGTGCGCGCGCATTAATATCTCGTGCACACGCCTTATAAGTCGTTCCCACGCCTTATTTTTTTATTCACCATGTCCCCTCTACAGCTCCGTAGTGTTATGCTCTGCAATAAAAAAAAAAAAAAAAAAAATTGGTACAAAGCAAGCCCATTCACTTTATGCTGATAAGAGAATTACAATGGTTTTTCATGTGACAAAAATGTGCAATTAAATTGCGATTAATCGCGAGTTAACTATGACAGTCGTGACATTAATCGCGATTAAATATTTTAATCGCTTGATAGCACTTATATATATATATATATATATATATATATATATATATATATATATATATAAAATAAACAACACACACGGGTAATTCAAAAAGTTCTAAGACAGAAGTTATAAATTTCAAAAGGAATTCTCCGATGGAAACACTGCTTGCAGGTGTTTAGACTTAAATGGATATGTAGAGAAATAGCCTTGTTATTTTCATAAATAAGAGTTTTTTTTCCCCATTTGTCTTAGAACTTTTTGGACTTACCCTCATGTGCGTGTGATTGAGATAGATATACATGTTTATGAGAGAGAGAGAGAGAGAGAGAGAGAGAGAGACACACAGTATATTATATATTAATATACAACCCCAATTCCAAAAATGTTGGGACGCTGTGTAAACTAAATAAAAACAGAATGTGAAGATTTGCAATATCATGGAAACCCTATATTTAATTGAAAATAGTACAAAGACAATATCAAATGTTGAAACTGAGAAACTTTATTGTTTGTTGAAAAATATATGCTCATTTTGAATTTGATGTCAGCAACATGTTTCAAAACAAGTTGGGACAGGGGCGTTTACCACTGTGTTGCATCACCTCTACTTTTAACAACACTCTGTAAACTTTTGGGAACTAAGGAGACCAATTGCTGTAGTTTTGAAATTGAAATGTTGTCCCATTCTTGCCTGATATACAATTTCAGTTGCACAACAGCTCAGGGTCTCCTTTATCATATTTTGTGCTTCATAATGCGCTAAATATTTTAAATGGGAGGCAAGTCTGGACTGCAGACAGGCCAGTTTAGCACCTGGACTCTTTTACTACAGAGCCATGCAGTTTTAATGTGTAGAAAGCGGTTTGGCATTGTCTTGCTGAAAGAAAGAAGGCCTTCCCTGAAAACGATTTTGTCAGGATGGCAGCATATTGCTCTGAAACATGTATACATCGTTCAGCATTAATGATGCCTTCCCAGATGTACAAGCTACCCATGTCATGTGCACTAATGCACCCTCATACCATCACAGATGCTGGCTTTTGAACTGTGCACTGATAAACCGGATGGTCCCTCTCCTCTTTAGCCTGGAGGTCGTGGTGTCCATGATTTCTAAAAAGAATTTCTACTTTTGATTCGTCAGACCTCGGGACAATTTTGCACTTCGCCTCAGTCCATCGTAAAAGAGCTCGGGCCCAGAGAAGGTGGCGGTGTTTCTGGATATTGTTTATATCTGGTTTTAACTTGCATTTGTGGATGCAGTAATGAACTGTTTTCACAGATGATGGTTTTCTGAAGTGTTCCTGAGCCCATACAGTGATCTCCACTACAGACACGTGTCTGCTTTTAATGCAGTGTTGTCTGGGGGCCTGAAGATCACAGGCATCCAATGTCAGTTTTCAGCCTTGTTTCTTGCATACAGAGATTTCTCCAGACTCTCTGAACATTTTGATATTATGGACCATAGATGATGTGATCCCCAAATTATTTGCAATTTTACATTGAGGAACGTTATTCTTAAATTACTGCACTGTTTGCCCACGCAGTCTTTCACAGAGCGGTGAACCCCTCCTCATCTTTACTTCTGAGAGACTCCGTTTCTCTGGGATGCTCTTTTTATACCCAATCATGTTAATGACCTGTTGCCAATTAACCAATTTTTTTTTTTTTTAAGCATTACACAACTTTTTCAGTCTTTTGTTGCCCCTGTCCCAAATTTTTGGAAATGTGTTGCTGACATCAAATTCAAAATGAGCATATATTTTTCAAAAAACAATAAAATGCATCATCAGTTTCAACATTTGATATGTTGTCTTGGTACTATTTTCAATGAAATATAGGGTTTCCATGATTTGCAAATCTTCACGTTCTGTTTTTATGTTGCACACAGTGTCCCAACTTTTTTGGAATTGGGGTTGTAAAAAAATGAGAGATACACACATCATATTCTTTCCACATTCACTGGATATGAGCAAGCGCACACTGATCGGCTACTCTACTACTAGGCTATCGGCTCTTGTACTGTGAGTAGAGAAAAACAAAATGGCAGCGCACATCAAGTCAAATACACACACGTGTGTGTGTGTGTGTGTTTTATATATATATATATATATATATATATATATATATATCAAAATAAGTGACCGAGGTCTTGAAAGTACTGATCTCGGCCCAGCTGGTAAATAATATATTTTTCTTTACCAAATTCTAACAGAAAACGAGAGCACCTGAAAGGGAAAACCTACAAGTGCACTTCCATGGCAGGGAAAAAACTACATTTTGCCGCCTATGTAGTCCCCTATTTATACAAAATTGAGTCATTCAGGATTCAGCCATGTTTTTGCTCAGCGTTAGCAACAGTTAGAGGTTTTTAGCTTTCTCCTGAAATGTTTTCTTTTATTTCTTCTTCCTCAGGGTAGTAAAACTCGCTTTCATGTCGTTATCGCTATCCATGCTGTAAAATTAATGCTATTCTCCTGAGAAATGCTGGCAAAAATTCCTAAGATTTTTGATAATCTTACAAATAGATCTTATTAAAAAAAAAAAAGGATAAATGTTGACAAAAAATGCTACTATGTTTGTTGTTGTGAACAAGCGAGTCACCAGAGGTCCGTAACTGGGGTCCGTATCGTAGGATACAGACCCGCTCGCCAGCCAATCAGAGCGCAGGATTTGATGGAAACCGAACTGCGAAAAAAATAAATCACTTTATCATCCAGTATTTAAAAGAAACAGAAATAGTTAAAGAGTATATTTCCCCCAACTCTCCCCAAATTCTCCTATGCTATACTCCAGCCCAGTCGGTAGCAGGAATGCACCTTTGAGTTGGTTTGCCAACCACCAAAAAACCCTAAAGAAGAAGAAAATAAAATGGCAGAGCGTGTTGCTGAACCATCTGAGGACAAAATAAAAACTACTCAAAAACAAAACCCCAAAAAAAAGGCAAAAAAAAAATGTGGAATTCAAGTATTGATGGTAAAAATGCATCATTTTTATTTTTAAAGAATTATTATTATAGCATTTTTCACAAATTACTCCCGTCACTTTGCCGGTTTGTTCACATTCTAAGCGGAAATTATTTTGTCGGACATTTTGTACAAAGTTTTTATTCATCAAATTTGAAAAAAAAAAAGAAAAAAGAAAAAAATGCTCCGTTTCTCAAAATCCAGTGAATGTGGATAAAATAAAAACAGTTATTCCACTCACTCTCATCATACATGGCTTATAGCCAACTCGGTGTTACACGCCTCATTGGCCATCAGCTCATGTACGGGTATGACTTGATTTCATGGAATAACTTAAATATACAGCACCCCCTGTTCATATCTGTGCACATCCCTAGTCTACATGCCCATTATCTGCAATATGTAAAATGCTACAGAGGCTTTGATATGACTATACTTTATATTTTAAAAAAGAAAAAAAAAAAAAAAACACTTATATTAGGACACACGATCTGAAAGGCAAAAAGCCTTCGAGTCATAAAATATTCATAGTTTGGTGCACTAATGAGGAAATAATGGTCTACCTTGATATCATAATGGTCTTTGAGTCCATCTTCAACATGGTTAAGAAACTCAAAGATGTCAAGTCTATCGAGGCAGCTGTCCAGAAGAGTGTACATGCACTCAAAAGCAGCCTTCCGGATGTCCAGCCCATCATCCACTGTGTGCTTGAATGGACCCATTTCAACCTAACACACACCAAGGAGAAGCTCCGTGAGCTCTGAAAGAATAGCGACATTGACAAATGAAAAGAAAATAAGTTACACCGACCTCTCTAATCAGCTCTTTGCGCACTTTGGTCTCGTTGTATAAGTGAGGAAGTACAGTGTCCAAGAGGTCTCGGATAAGTGAGGGCTTATTATGGGCTGCAGAGTTGAATGTCACAAGGGCCACTCTTCGCACGTTAAGGTCTGGATCTTCCAACGTTTTTAGGAAATCACCTAAAATGATTGTTGTAAAACAGCGAAGAAAAAAAAAAAAAAAAAAGAGAAAATTAATTTCTTTTAAAATTTGGAGAAATGGAAAATATTTACATTCCGAAAGCACAGAGCTTACCTATGCAGTTTTTCAGTAAGGGATCAATTGTCTGTGGGTGGTCTGAAATTGTAAACTTGACAGCAGTAACTACTGAGCTTCTGGCATAGGAAGATCCTGGAAGCAAAAAAAACAAAACAAAAAGGAGTAGCCCTCAGTAAAGAGTACCGCACTGAAAGTAGACAATCAAAGTCAGGTAGGATTCATCGTCCTGCTACTGTCATGCTCCAACAACACACTTTTTTTTTTTTTTTTGGCTCTAATGAGTTCCTTGGTGATCATGAAACAGCTCACATTTTGTTAACCCTTTGAGGTCGAGAGCTTTGCCAGTGAAGCTTGGCAGGTTTAGAATGAGTAAGTGATTAATTTAGATAACTATCTTCGCAAGTTATCATCATCATACAAGCATGATAAACAAAACTTTATACTTTCCGATGTGCCCACTGCCAAATGGTAATGGCATGATAATCACTTTCACTCTTTCAGTTTTGATTGGTTTCTCTTTCGCGGTGGGAAAAATCTGTCAGCCAAAGTTGAGGCTATCTGGAGGTAAAACTTGTTGCGAGAAGGCACACGGATTTTATGCGCTTTGGATGATTCACGACAGCGATTCAATTCCGTCTTGACAACTGTGATAATGACGAGCGGTGCCTTTTTTAAAATTTAAAAAAAAAAAAAAAAAAAAAAAAAGATTTTAAACTTCGACTCGATCCAGCCAAAGATCAACTCAAGTAAGTGTAAATATTTCTTCTATTTATTATGAGCAGATCGGTTGATGTGTGCGCTGTTGTGCATATACAAGAAAAATGACTGAGGAATTTTTTCCAGTTAAAAGTATTTTCCTCAAAAATAGTTAATTTTGCTATACTTTGAATTTAGAGAGTAAAATTTGGAGTTGGAGTGGGAGCAAAAGTTAGAGTAATTGTCGAACAGAGTTGGTTGTGGCTCTGAACTGAGTAAAATAGTACAAGAGTTAATTTCAAGATGCACTGAAGAGAGTCAAATACCAGATAAATTAAGTTGTTGTAAAAAGCAGTTTTAGAATCGTGTGGGTTGCATGGGGGGGGGACCAAAAAAAAAACAAAAAAAAAAAACACATGACCTTACCCATTGTGTCGAACCGTTTTGATCACTTGACTGGATGGGATTAAGAGTTAGCAGTGGGAGGGGTTTTCACTCTTCTCAGTAAATGGAATTTTTTACTCTTCTCATTGAATACCCCTCCCACTGCCAACCCTTTATCCCAAAAAATAGGACAATTTTTCTGATGGCCAGTTAATTGTCCAAATCAATGGAGCAGATTTAAGTTACACTCCTAAAGGCCAATTTATGCTGACAACCCAGTCCTCGCAGACAGTGTCTGCGTAGCCCCCCCACCTTCGCAGACGCTCTGCGCGCACCTCCCAAAAACTGTGACCACCGCAGAAGCCTCGCAGACAGCGTCGCAGACAAGAGGGCTCTGATTGGTCCACTCTACATCCGCTGTACACGCACTTCCGCTTCCCTACTTTCCCGGTTTGTTTTGTTTTCACGACCACCATTTTTAAAAACACGAGCGAAGATGGAGCAGCACGAAGAGCGGTTGATCGAGGAAGTGAGGAAGTACGTACATCTATACGACTCCAGTTCTCGTCATCATAAGTAACCGGAGGATAAACACTCCACTAACCACACCCACCAACTACTCCTAGCGATTTCGCGACTTCGCGCCCCCTTGCGTTGTGGCGGTGAATAACATCGCGCACACCTATTACTCCCCGCTCAACGATAAATTACAACTGTCTGCGAAAAGCTATCTGCGAAAGCCTTGTCGCAAGAGCATGCAGAGGCCTTAAGACTGAACAGAATCACCTCAAGTGACCAAAACGGTTCATCACACTGAGTAAGGTCATGTTTCCCCCCCCCCACACACACACACATTCCAACAGAGTTCTAAAACTACTTTTTACATTATCTTCATTTATCAGGTTTTTTTTTTAAAAGTACAATCAATCATGACATACATACGATAGATATTATTGTAGCTGAACTTGTGCTGAATACAAAAAAAAGTCATAGGACTTTGAAAATACTGCTTAGATTTGTTGAAATTGACAGAGTATGCCAAAATCATTAGTGCGTTAGAAAATACCCTCAGACCCCAGAGGGTTAAATTCAAATCTCGTGCCTGACACGAGGACACGATGTTGTTTAGCTGCCTCAACTATGTTTACTGATGGAAAGACCTAGGACTAAAGTGAGTGTGATGCAAACCTGATAACAGATAGCCCTTTAGCCTGGGCAGTAGCGTCTCAGGGTCTATAAGCGTGAGCTTGCCCAGGCATTCCGCCACCACGTTGCGGGTGCCCTCCTCTGTACACTCGCAGTGTTTGAGCAACAGAGCCCACACGTTCTCCACGTATGGCTTGAGGCCGCCTACTGATGCTGAGCTGATGATCTCCTTGAGCGAGTGCAGCAACAGGTACTGGCGCTTGGGTTGGCCTGAGATCTCTTGCAGTACGAAGGGCAGATACTCAGGCAGGTTGCCAACACTGATGCTGCCCAGTGCGTAGGAGGCAGCTGACTTCACCTCTTCGCTGGCAGAGGAGAAGGCATCCAGGATGACCGTTTTGAGTTCAGGCTGTCCACTCAGGTCCACATGATGACCCACCTCACCCAGGGACAGCAGTGCCAGCAGGCGGATGGAGTCAGTGGAACGCGAGTTCTTGACGTCCTGGATGAACTGACCTACTACAGCAGGGCCCTCTTTAGGGCAGGCACGGGTGAGGGCTGCCACACACTTGGCGATGGAGTAGTACGACTGCTTGTGGGTGAGCGAGGCACTCTGTGCATACACAGGGCTGGTGAGCATGCGCAGCAGGTCCATGTACCCCAGGCTGGCTGTGCCAGTGGTCACTAGAGCCTGGAAAAACTCTAGCATGGCTCCAAGAGCACCACCTTGCAGCAGCGGTGAGCGCACCAGTGCAATGAGCTCTGACAGGATGGAGCCACTGATCTTGGCAAGAGAGTCTGGGTGCACACGGGCCAGCGTAGTCAGAAAGCTGATGGCCATCTGTGAGACATGCATGTCACTTTCACTGATGAGTGGTGGCAGCTCATCGAGCACAGCGTCAATCATGGCTGGCGTCACACTATCACTGTAGTTCTTCACCAGTATGTCCAGCGCTGCCAAAGTACTTAACTTCAGCGCCCGCTGGTTCTTACGCAGAAACGAGGCCAGAATCGGAACTGCGTCGGCTAGGATGGGACGGAGGTCGATCTTGAGTGGTGAGCCAGCAATCAGCGTCAGAGCTTTCACCGTGGTCAGTCTGGTGATCTCATTCCTTAGCCGCTCCAGAAAGATGCACAGCGTACCTGGGAGGTCTGCGCCCAGACTGTCACCGAGGTTGCAGATGATCTGGCCCATGCAAGAGATGGCACGCTCTTTGACCTCCTGATCAATGTCAGCTGCCTTAAGACGCTTGATGGTGCAGGCAAAGAGGTCGCTAATGTAGGGCGAGGCATCAAAGGCATCTGACTGGTCGAGGGGCCGGATCACCCGCACCAGCTGTTGGGTGACCAACAGGGCTTCTGAGGTGATCTTGTAGAAGGGATCGCCCACACAGGCCACGACAGGGGGCACCAAGGCCTGAACATGTGGGTGGAAGACTTGAGGCTGGTGATTGCACAGGATCACATATAAACAGGATAGGGCATCAATCTTCAGATTGGAGGAGCTTGATTTGTCGTTCAGAGAGAATATGATTCCTAAAGGAAAAAGGAGGGAGAAGTTAACAGAAAGGGAACAAAGACAAAAAACAAACAAACAGAAGTTTCAAAATTGTCTAAAACTACAATGATATAGTGATGGGCTTTCACACAACATATGGTGCAGCTCAGGTAACTGCTGTTCCTTCTACCTTGGTATGTAGGATGCCCACAACTAACTCTCCTGGATTTTTTAACAGAACTCAAAGAAACACATCGATACAATTTGATTGAAAATCAATTAAATCAGCTGCTTCCGATCTGTGTATGTCCACTCACCATCCGCTTTATTAGGAACACCTGTCCATTCACGCAGTGATCTAATCAGCCAATCACGTGGCAGCAGTGCACTGCTTAAAGCATATATGCACAGCCATGGCCTCATTTATTTATAAATGCCTTGAGACCTCAAGAACGGCATAGGAATAGTTTTAAGCGTTAACAATAAATCTAATTAATTAATTGTAAAAATTACTATAAGTGATTCACATAGGTAGCGGTCCGAGTGAACGGCGTCGACATCCGTGACGTCACCGCAGGAAGTCTATCGGTCTCGTCGCCATTTCCGCTATACTAAAAACACAGAGCTAACTGCAACTCCGATCCTCCATTTTGAGCTAATTTATCACCATGCCACGTAGATGTATTGCTGGCGGGTGCAGCAACACGACAGAAGGTGGATTTACGTTGCATTCATGGCCCAAGAATGTTCAAACTGCAAAGATTTGGACGCGTTTTGTGAGAAGTTCATGGGCACATTGGGCGCCTACGAAGTGGTCTCTCCTTTGCTCTGCACATTTTACTGAAGACTCGTACGAAACCTCTGATCTGTTGAGGAGCGGTGGCTATAAGCCCGTATTGAAAGAGGGTGCAGGACCAACAATTAAAGGAAAAGAAAACTCAAGTATTTATTTATTTAAAAAAGGAAAGCAAGTTCAGTTGCACCAGTTGTCCTGGAGTGTGAGCCAAGGGATCATCATCTAAAACCTGGGACGGGACATATCGCTCGGACAGTGACCTCCCTGCAGTTGTTGCTAAAACCAGTGATGTCCCGTCCCAGGTTTTAGTAATCGCCTGAGCCGAGCAGTAATGGCGGAGTACTCCGTATGGAGAAAATGGAGAATGAGTGGACCAGCTGTCTGATTTCTCTGCTGGATATGCTCGCCTCAGCAGCTGTCTCTCACCCTTACATGGAAGAAACAAATGAACGGAGAACTGAACGAACAACTGAAAGTCAGATTGTTTCAAAACAAATTGGTCACAAGATCGGCCGTCAAGAAGCGAGAACACAGACGGGTAAGCTGCGACTCATTTGGATACAAAACACCACCACCATTCATTGTTTCCCTGCATTTAGATTAATACATGTAACTTGTATTGCATGTTTAAGTTACCGGTATAAGATTATTTAATTTGCTTCAGAATGTGATCGTCTCAGTTCATCTGATTATTTAAATTAGCCTTTTACGTTTCATCAGTGAAAATGCATGCATGTACATGTATGTTGCATAAGTTATAACACCTATCCTGTTTAATGAGAGTCAACCCACAATCAATGAAGTCAAATCAGTCTTAGTTGAGCTAGTCGGTAACGGTATTTCTTACTTTCATGATAAATTTTTATTGATATGACTTTGGTCTATAGCTGTCAAAGGCCTCGGCCTTAAAACCGGTTACCGCTGTGACATCACACACTCAGGGCTGGCTGGCTCAGCGGGGCAGCTCAAATGCCAACTTTGCTGTCGATTTTTACTCTCAAAAATATATTTTTTTTATTCCCATTTATGCAGCATACAAGAGTCAAGGATGGAGATACTATCCACTCAGAAATTTATTTAAAAATAAAGGTTCTGCGTATCTCCTTTAAAGTATTCACCCCCTATAGTGTTAGTATAGTATAGCTCAGCAGGGCAGCTCGAATGCCAACTTGGCGGTCGAGTTTAACTCTCAAAAATATATACGTGGCATGCAAAAGTTTGGGCACCCTTGCTGAAAATGTCTGTTAACTGTGAATAGTTAAGTGAGCAGAAAATGAACTGATCACCAAAAGGCATAAAGGTAGAGACAAGACATTTCTGTTCAGCATTTTCTGCAAGATTTGTGTATTATTTTTGTTTTGTACAATTGGAGTGTGAAAGAAGAAAAGGAACACCATGCGAAAGTTTGGGCACCCCAATACATTTGAGTTCTCAGGTAACTTTTAGCAAGGTTGCAGATCTTAATTAGCTTATTGAGCTGTGGCTTGTTCAAATTCTTCGTTAGGAAAGGTCAGATGATGCAGATTTCAAAGCTGTATAAATTCTGACTCCTCAAACGTGTCCCTAAAATCAACAACCATGGGCTCCTCTAAGCAACTCCCTCGCATTCTGAATAATAAAATAACTGATGCTCACAAAGCAGGAGAAGGCTACAAGAACATAGCAAAGTGTTTTCAGGTAGCTGTTTCCTCAGACTGTAATGTTATTAAGAAATGGCTGTTAACAGAAACAGTGGAGATCAAGAAGACTTTCTGAAAGAACTGCTCATTGGATTGCTAGAAAGGCAAATAAAAACCCCTGTTTGACTGCAAAAGACCTTCAGAAAGATTTAGCAGACCCTGGAGTGGTGGTGCACTGTTCTACTATGCAGCGACACCTGAACAAATATGACCTTCATGGGACAGTCATCAGAAGAAAACCGTTCCTGCGTCCTAGCCACAAAATTCAGCATCTGAAGTTTGCGAATGAACATCTAAATAAGCCTGATGCATTTTGGAAACAAGTCCTGTGGACTGATGAAATCAAAATAGAACTTTCTGGCCACAATGTGCAAAGGTATGTTTGGAGAAAAAAGGGTGCCAAATTCCAGAAAAAGAACACCTGTCCAACTCTGAAGCATGGGTGTGGATCGATCATGCTTTGGGGTTGTGTTGCAGCCAGTGGCACAGGGCACATTTCACTGGTCGAGGGAAGCATGGATTCGAATAAATACCAGCAAATTCTAGAAGCAAACATCACACCATCTGTAAAAAAGTTGAAGTTAAAAAGAGGATGGGTCCTACAGTAAGGCGATGATCCAAAACACACCTCAAAATCTACAATGGAATACCTCAAGAGGCACAAGCTGAAGGTTTTGCCCTGGCCCTCACAGTCCCCTGACCGAAACATCATTGAAAATCTGTGGATAGATCTCAAAAGAGCAGTACATGCAAGACAGCCCAAGAAACCTGTAGAACTGAAAGCCTTTTGCAAGGACGTGTGTGAGAAAATCCCCCAGGTAAGAACTGAAAGATTATTAGCTGGCTACAAAAAGTGTTTACAAGCTGTGATACTTGCCAAAGGGGGTGTTACTAGGTACTAACCATGCAGGGTGCCCAAACTTTTGCTTCAGGCCTTTTTCCTTTGTCACTTTGAAAATGTAAAAGATTTGTTTTTGGTTAAAATATAAAGGGAATGAGTCGTCTTTAACTTTATGCCTTTTGGAGATCATTTCATCTTCAACTTGCTTAACTGTTCACAGTAACAGCAATTTTGACCGGGGTGCCCAAACTTTTGCATACCACTGTATTTTTTTTTTTTAATTCTCATTTATGCAGCATACAAGAGTCAAGGATGGAGATACTATCCACTCAAATTTATTTAAAAATACAAAAGGTTCTGCGTATCTCCTTTAAACTCGTGCAGAAACGGGTCAAAAGCTTCAGTTAAACGTTCACATCAAACATCAGTGAAGAAAAGGAACGATCTCTGACTGATCGTGGCTCGGTACCAGAAAGGTCGGTCTGAGTATTTCATATGATCATCAATGATCATCTCCTGGGATTTTCACACACAGAATGGTGAACATATATTCAGAAGCAAGAGGACATTTCAGACAGAAGTCCTTCATCAGCTGCTCTCTCTACCCAGTCAAAAAAGTTTGGACACCCCTAATTCAATGGTCCTTCTTTACATTTTATCAATTAAAATGCTTCACGTGTTCAAGTAATGATGGACTGCGTTTGTCTTTACTTAACTGAGCTAGGGATGTTAACCGATGACCGTTTGACCGATGGTTGACCGAATCAGCGTCAACCGGTTAATTATTTTTTGGTTGTCCGTTAAGAAAAAAAATCAATCGTTTTGAAGCTGCCGATTTTGGAGCGGAGAACCTGGAATTCTGTGTTGTAAACGCTTGGGGCATGCCATGCGGTGTAAGGACGACAGCTAACAAATCAGAAACACCCATTCAGTCATGTCCCGCCCTCTCACCCCAGTTGAAGACAGCTGCCACTCGGCAAAAGAAAAGTCTCAGTGTTGGATTACATTTTACTACGATGTTAACCAGGTACGTAACATCAAGGAAATTCTTGACTATCAAAGAAACAAGAACACGGCGCATGAATGAAGTCGATGGTTGATTAGTCTGGTGAATATTAATGTCAACGTAATAATAATACACAAGCTTTGAACTAAAACCTGGTTACTCACTGATGTTACTTAGCATCAGACAGTTGCTATATTAGCTTAGCGGCTAATCAGCTCAGCTCCAGCTATCCCATTCCCAGTGGCTGTGCACAATTAGCAGCCATGTAGCTGGAAAACAATTGCAGTATGAGGTCTCTGTGGCTCACTTCGAAGAAAATGCCTAGTCCGTAACAGTATGCAATATCAACCCAGCCTATTGCAGTTATTAACACTGACTGTATTTGTGAAAAATAAAAAAGTATCAGCTAGACTTCTTAGCTTACAAATTATTTTTTTTAATTATTATTAGAAGGCACATGGAGTTTAGTCCTGCCTTGGCCAGTGCATTCTGAAAGTATGTTTCGGTCTGTAACCGACAATGCATGTTATTGCAGATCATATCTCTCCACACAAACTAAAGGCGCAGATGCCGACTTTTGAAGGGAAGGGGAGAGAATGAAATGACAGCGGTGTCTGGACGGGGAGTGACAAACGCAGCTTTTATGTCTGTGAGCCAAGTCGGTGACGGCTTCAGAGCAACTTCAATACCATGCAGTAATGGCGTGTTGATATTGGTAACGGCGTTATAACGATTGTAGCTAATTAATTAGATTACCCAGCGTTATGACAGCCTTTATTTTAACGCCGTTATTCCCATCACTGAATGTTATGTACTTCTTCTAGCACTTGACTTTATTTTCAACGCCATCATGGTAGGGATGGCGAAAACTAAAAAAAAATCTTGACTGACCACCAAGCCTCATTAGCCGGTTAAAGTCGGTTAACCTATGAGTTTAAAATTCTAGAATTGGAATTATTACAGGGATGCAAACGGCGCGCCTTTTGGCGGATGCCGCCCTCTCCACGGCTGAATCGCGCAGATCCGACCTTCCTTTCCCAAGGGGGGGCGTTGGAGCGTCCGACCACAACTTCATCAAAGCAAATTCTGCATATAAGCAAATGCCGCCACAGTCCATGAAACACAGGAAGTACAAGCACGAGAAGAAAACAGCAAATCAGAAAGCCGCGCGCCCGCGCAAAATTTAACGTGCGCATTCTGATCTACTGATTGCGCAGCTTCCGCGCAAACGCGCGCAGCCCCCCGATCCACTGCCCTCCTTTCACACCCCCCACGCCTCATGGACTGCAACAGCACCCGCCTATTTAGTAATTTTAATACAGAATCCACCTTGAAATTACAATCGGACACTCCAACGCCCCCCCCCCAAAAAAAAAAACAAACGGATCTGCGCGATTAAAAAAAAAAAAAGTCGGCATCTGCATCTTTAGTTTGTGTGGAGAGATATGATCTGCAATAACATGCATTGTTGGCTACAGACCGAAACATACTTTCAGAATGCACTGGCCAAGGCAGGACTAAACTCCATGTGCCTTCTAATAATAATTTAAAAAAAATAATTTGTAAGCTAAGAAGTCTAGCCTGATACTTTTATAAAAAAAATAAAAAAAATAAAAACACACAATAGTAATTTGTAAGCTAAAAAGCCGGTGTCTACACTTTTCTTTCACCGAGTGGCAGCTGGGCGGGACATGACTGAATGGGTGTTTCTGATTTGTCAGCTGTCTTTAACTGGGGCGGGACATGACTGAATGGGTGTTTCTGATTTGTCAGCTGTCCGCTCCAAAATCGGCAGCTTCAAAACGATTGATTTTTTTTTTTTTAACCGACAACCAAAAAAAAATTAACCGGTTGACGTTGATTCGGTCAACCACCGGTCAAACGGTCATCGGTTAACATCCCTACATCATGGCCAACTGAAACTGTCTCTAAGCTGGAGCCATTTGTCCTCCGCTCCAATACAAACCCCTCGACATCAGTGCCGCGTTTGACTAAATGTTTCGCGCTGTAGAAAAGGTAATGTGAGTGGAGGGCAGCAACTGGGACTGAATGTGTGGATGCTCACGGTTAGATTTAGAATAGATTCTAATAATTCCAATTCTAGAATTTTAAACTCATAGGTTAACCGACTTTAACCGGCTAATGAGGCTCGGTGGTCGGTCAAGATTTTTTTTTTTCCCCCAGTTTTCGCCATCCCTAAACTGAGCGGTTCGAGACGTACAGCAGACTAGTTGTCAAATAGGGTTATTTCCTGTATTTTTATTTACGATTTGATTTAAGAAGGCAAGAAATTGCACTAATTAACTTTTGATGAGGTACCTGTTAATTGAAAAGCATTCCAGGTGACGACCTCATAAAGCTAGTTAAGATAATGCCAATAGTGTGCAAAGTGTCAAGGTAAACGGTGGCTACTTTGAAGAATCTAAAATATGAAACACTTTGTTTACCACATAATTCCATATACAGTGCCCTCAACAATTATTGGCACCCCTTGTAAAGATTAGGAAACAGGAAAAAGAAAATTCATCTTTTGGTGAAGTAGCTTCATCAAACACTGAATAAATGAGAAAAATCCAACCCTTCACTGAAAAATTTATTCAGAGAAAAACAAATCCCTCATCAATAAATTACAAAAACATTAATGATGTTCATTTTCAACAAAAACACGTGCGCCACTATTATTGGCACCCCTGGAAATTATAAGTGAGCACAATGCAACTGAAGCATGGTGCCAACTCAAAACAGACAAACCCCAAGCCACAGCGAGGATAAGTATAATAAATAAATACTTCATAACATCAATTCGCTCTCATGGGCAAGACACACCTGGGCCCCCCCATGCCTGGAATGGTATTTGGGGGGGGGGGACCCCATACAACACCAAAAGGAGCAACAATTCTGAGGGTGGAAATGCCCTGTTGATTCATTTGAGCTGTCAAGAAAGATACAGAAATTCAAGTAAATCATTCTTGACGACCATGGTGAGTAGAAAGCATCTCAGCAGGCACAAGACATCAAACCTTGAGATGGATGAGCGACATCAGTTGACCACATTGGGTTCCACTCCTGTCAGCCAAGATCAGGAACCTGAGGCTATAATGGCCACAGATCAATCGAAACTGGACAGCTGAAGATTTTTTTTTTCCAGCAGGGGGGCCTGTAATCACCTGGTCTTTTTCCACTCCTTCACAGAGCCTGTACCCTCTTCCTGTCAGCTCTGGTCATTCTCCTCTGATCTCTCACATCAATCAAGTGGTTCAGCCTGCAGACCCTCCACTCAAAGGGTTTTTGGTTTGGGTTTTTTTTTTTTTTTTTTTTCACAGCAGTCTCTGTAAACGCTCGAGACTGTTGTGTGTGAAAATCCAAGATGATCAGTAGTTTCTGAAACACTCAAAATCAGCTCACCTGGTACCAACAATCACATCATGGTTCAAGTCACAGATCACCCTTTTCCCCCACGCTGATGTTTGATGCGAATATTCATTGAAGCTTTTGATCCGCATGATTTTATGCACTGTGCTGCTGCCACTAGGGATGTTAACCGATGACCGTTTGACCGATGGTTGACCGAATCAACGTCAACCGGTTAATTTTTTTTTGGTTGTCGGTTAAAAAAAAAAATAATCATTTTGAAGCTGCCAATTTTGGAGCGGAGAACCTGGAATTCTGTGTTGTAAACGCTTGGGGCATGCCATGCGGTGTAAGGACGACAGCTGACAAATCAGAAACACCCATTCAGTCATGTCCCGCCCTCCCGCCCCAGTTGAAAACAGCTGGCACTCAGCGAGAGAAAAGTGTAGACACAGGCTTTTTAGCTTACAAATTACTATTCTGTTTTTTTTTTTAAATTATTATTAGAAGGCACATTGAGTTTAGTCCTGCCTTAGCCAGTGCATTCTGAAAGTATGTTTCGGTCTGTAGCCAACAATGCATGTTATTGCAGATCATATCTCTCCACGCAAACTAAAGGTGCAGATGCCGACTTTTTCACGGCTGAATCGTGCAGATCCGATTTTTTTTTTTAAGTGGGGGCGTTGGAGTGTCTGAATAATTTCATCAGAGTAAATTCTGTATTAAAAAATTACTAAATAAGCAAATGCCGCTGAAATTATTCAGACACTCCAACGCCCCCCCCAAAAAAAAAATCGGATCTGCACGATTCACCCGTGAGAAAGGCGGCATCCGCCAAAAGGCGCGCTGTTTGCATCCCTGTTAAACTCATAGGTTAACCGACTTTAACCAGCTAATGAGGCTCGGTGGTCGGTCAAGATTTTTAGTTTTCGCCATCCCTAGTTGCCACATGATTGGCTAATTCAATACAAGTGTTCCTATTTGTATATTGAGAGAGGAGAATATAGAATTATTATATAGATATTCAGTCCTAATTCTAACTGAACAAACAGGTGTGTGTGTGTGTGTGTGTGTGTGTGTGTGTGTGTGTGTGTGAGTGAGTGAGAGAGAGAAAACATTCAGGCCACTCTAAAAATGCAGGGGATGCCAGAGGCACATACCTGGGATGAGCACTGGGATGTGCTGAGTCAAAGCCCCAGGGAGCACGTTTACCAGTTCTGTCAGCATGTTGAAGCAGCACTGCCTGGTCTTCACACTCTTCTCCTTCATTTGTTTATGCAGGGCTTTCACAATCATGGGCACCTACAAACATGCAAAATTGACTTACAACCTCAAAATCTGAAGATGTTTTGCTTATGAAACATGAATGTTATCCCGTGTATACACAATCCCGTGTATACAGGGACCTCCCTGCACTTTTTTGAAATTTTTGAAAATGGGGGAGAATTCAGTCAGTCCCATAAGATTTAAAAAAAAAAAAAAAAAATCCTTTAATGACAAATTTATTCAGTAACTTGAACGAACTAGAACTTATTTTCATAATAAAAATACATAAAACATACATCAACATTGAAAATACAACATCGGGTACATATAGGCTTACATGTATCAACTATATTGTCTCATGACAAGATTTGGCACTCGATATACAAGTACATGTACTGACATTTATGCTAATATTCAAAACCTAGCTATACTCCCTGCATTTCAGGCCCTTCCAAAGACGTCTAGGAACAGACCAATCCAAGACATTATCAGATGCCCCTTTTCCACCAAATCAGTTCCAGGGCTGGTTCGGGGTCAGTGCTTAGTTTGGAACCAGGTTTTCTGTTTCCACTGACAAAGAACTGGCTCTGGGGCCAGAAAAACCGGTTCCAGGCTAGCACCAACTCTCTGCTGGGCCAGAGGAAAGAACCGCTTACGTCAGCAGGGGGGGGCAGAGTTGTTAAGACCGACAACAATAACAAGACCGCGAAAGATGGCCATTTTTAAGCGATGAGAAGCAGCAGCTGTACAAACGCAAAGTCATCCATTATTATTATTATTATTATTGCTGTTGCTTCTTCCGTGTTGTTTTTGCTTCGATATTCGCGCCAAGGTTTATGCAAACGTAGCGACATAACCAACGTATACAACGACGTAACTGACGTATACAGCGACGTAATGGCGTGGCTTCCCTTAGCACCGCGAGCTATGGAAAAGCAAACTGGTTCTCAGCTGGCTCGCAAGTTGAACGAGTTGTGAACCAGCACCAGCACTGGCCCCGAACCAGCCCTGGAACTGATTTGGTGGAAAAGGGTCAACAGAGGGCTGCCCTAAGCTCTGGCCCATCTGTCCGAATTCTTATACGAGCATTCAGTCCAGGCTGGGTTGTTCTTGATCTTAGTTTGGTCTTGACTATTTTCATTTGGCTAGTTTGAATAGTCTCTCTGACTCAACTGTTGAGTGGTAGTGTCAAAATTGCTGCAGCTAGGAAGGTGTAACTCTTGAATTCTTCACATGGCCCAGCAAGGAACCAGCGAATGAAGGTGGACAGTTTCATGTCTCTTTTCCTGTACAGTAGGGCTGCTCGATATTGGAAAAAATCAATATCACGATTTTTTCAGTAAATATCGATATCGCGATTTTTAAAACGATATTTATACACCTTTTTTTAAAGCCCTGATCATCAACACCTGAGGCACCGGGCCACATTTTTATAGTACAGGCCTCATCGGCTACCTGTCAACCCTTCCCGTTGTACCCTGAAACGCCTTTTACTTAAACTATTTACTGTGCAAGCGCGTACTTTGCATAGGTCCTATCGCCTGCACAAGGCTCACGTTCTCCTCACTCAACATTTCCGATCACAGAGGATGGAGCCAGCGCTGCTATTACCAGTGATTACTGCGTAACGTCCACACTGGCTCGTAGCCAGAAAAGGATAAAATCTCTCTCTCACACACACACACTACAACGTAAGCTTGTGTGTTGTTAAGACACCAACATTAAAACACGCACACACACGGACTGGCCATTGGGAGTAGCGGGAGTTTGTGGGCCGGCGGAGAAAAAAAAAAAAAAAAAAAAGTTGCGCGCTGGCCTTTAATATGATAAGCAATGTTAACAGTTTCTTAAAGAAACTTAACATTGCTTATCATATTAAAGGCCAGCGCGCAACTGTTTTGTTTTTTTCTCCGCCAGCCCACACTGAACCACCGGGAAAACTCCCGCTACTCCCGATGGCCAGTCCGTGTGTGAACACGCACAATATAGAGACAAGTCCTTAAGAATTAACATACATGAAAATAGCTCAGCGGCATGTAAACACTCCCTGAAAGTGTAGGTGGCACTGCGGCTAGATGCTACGTGAAATGGCACAAGGCAAACACCATGCTTCGCTCAGTCAACAGACAAAATCCACGAACCCAGTAGTCCTCCTACTACTGTGGGTTAGTGTTCTGTGGCCAAAAACACCCTACGCACAGTCATTCCAAAACATCCCCACTAGTTGCAGGTTATGTCTCAAATACAGATATGCGTTGTGGATTAAGCGATCTATTTTCAAGCATCAGGCTTCTCTTCCTTCATCTTCCAAATGTGGACTCCGCTATCTTTTTGGCATGTCAGCATTGAAATACCATTTGCAGAGATATTTCACTCGAAAAGTAAAAGCAACACATGATTAGGGCTACATGATTAGCAGGGGGACACCGTTTTAAGCGCACGGAATTTTAAAAACAATGTAATTACATCTGAGTCCGTCTACATCGCGCAATAAACCCGTCCTTAGCAGAACCTACTTCAAAGCATGATGCTAGCTGCAGATGCACAAGTCAAAATCAAATGAACCCAAGTAAACATGCCGCGGCAGGCAACATTAATAACCAAATTGCCTTACCTTAAAACGCTGCCTTGACCACAGGACGACTCGCAATTATTCCACTTAAATCCACACGGTTTAACACATCTAACACAGCTAGCAAGCTGGATATGTGCTAATATTGTTGTGCTTGTTTTCTTCCGTAGATGCCATTTTTACATTACCCAGTCCCACATCCAAAAATATGACGTAAATATGTTAATTGTATTATTATAACTATTAGCAAGCAAATCAAACAACATATTAACAAATCAATATATCAAATCACCCGACACGTATGAAAACAGAAGAATTGATTTTTTACTGTTGCGGAGATATCGCGGGAGTAGAATGGATGACGTATGCAAGGCTACGGTGTGCCTTAGGGGACAGAAGGGTTCGTTTTACCTTACTGTCACGTCAATGTTATTGTTGTTTTATTGCCATTGTAGAAATATTGTGCACGTCCCTTTCGACAAATGACAAAAAATCGTTTCATATCGATATTATGAATTTTGATATCGTTTGACACCAATATCGATATCGCGATAAAAATACGATATATTGCACAGCTCTACTGTACAGGAGGTTCAACCTCAGCCAGGAAGTCATCTTGTTGGAAGTATGGCTCCATGTCAGAGCCAGCATGCTTAGTGGAGTAGAAATCGATAACCTCTTCAAACTCATCATGAAGGTGGTTTTGTAGGTCACTGATAGAAGCAGGAACCATCATTGAGTTGAAAAAAAGTCTTACTTGAGCCCTAACAGTTGGCCCTAGCCTCTCTAACATGACCTATCAAAGCCTGTATGAAGGGATCTCATGTACAAAATGTTATTTACCAACTGGGAGGTCCGTATCATGAAATACCGTGACCAAGGTCTTGAAAGTACTGACTGAGGCCCTCTGGGCCAAGGTCACGGTATTTCACCATACGGACCGACCTTAAGCTGGTAAATAATATATTTAATTTTTTCTTTACCAAATTCTAACAGACAACGAGAGCGCCCGAAAGGGAAAACCGAGGCGAGCTGCCATTTTGAATCCTCATTCACGGCTGTAATGCAAGTTGCTTCCTCCTCGGTATACAAGTGCACTTCCATGGCAGGAAAAAAAAAAAAAAAAAAAACTACATTTTGCCGCCTATGTAGTCCCCTATTTATACAAAATTGAGTCATTCAGGATTCAGCCATGTTTTTGCTCGGCGTTAGCAACAGTTAGAGGTTTTTAGCTTTCTCCTGAAATGTTTTCTTTTATTTCTTCTTCCTCAGGGTAGTAAAACTCGCTTTCGCTGTGAAGACTGTCGTTATCGCTATCCATGATGTACAATTAATGCTATTAAGCTGAGAAATGCTGGCAAAAATTTAAGATTTTTTATAAAAATCTTATAAATAAATCTTATAAAAAAGACGAATGTTGACAAAAATTGCTATCATGCATGTTTGTTGTTGTGAACAAGCAAGTCGCCAGAAGTTTGTAACCGGAGTCCGTACCATAGGATATGGACCTGCTCGCCAGCCAATCAGAGCGCAGGATTTAATGGAAACCGGACCACGAAAAAAATAAATTGACTTCTTAAGGTCCTCAGTAGACTTGCTACTACGCAATTCTCTCCTCCCACTCATATCGAACATGGAACATTTTTCCATCAGGAACTTATCCAAATCTTTTAGATGGGGTCCACCTTCTCGGAATATTTGTTCTCATTTTTGAATACAGTCTTTACACCAATCATCAAAGTAATCAATAGTTAACCTATCACCTGACACGTACTGTAATCTTCTCTGGAGCTTAGTAATAATGGCCAGTGAATATATTCGATAGCTATAATACCTCATTCAGCAATCTGAACTAGCACACAATCACATGCATGTTGAGGTACACTCCGTTTGATCAGTGAGGCCAAAAAATTTTTTGAACTTTTTTCGAAAACTTAAGTTGCCTCACTGGCGGCACAGTGGTGTAGTGCTTAGCGCTGTCGCCTCACAGCAAGAAGGTCCGGGTTCGAGCCCCGTGGCCGGCGAGGGCCTTTCTGTGCGGAGTTTGCATGTTCTCCCCGTGTCCGCGTGGGTTTCCTCCGGGTGCTCCGGTTTCCCCCACAGTCCAAAGACATGCAGGTTAGGTTAACTGGTGACTCTAAATTGACCGTAGGTGTGAATGAGAGTGTGAATGGTTGTCTGTGTCTGTGTGTCAGCCCTGTGATGACCTGGCGACTTGTCCAGGGTGTACCCCGCCTTTCGCCCGTAGTCAGCTGGGATAGGCTCCAGCTTGCCTGCGACCCTGTAGAACAGGATAAAGCGGCTACAGATAATGAATGAAGTTGCCGCACTCATTAGCCAGTTTGATATATTTTGTTCTGTTTAGATACACTAGGCTGTACTTAACTAAAGTTGTGTGTCCCTTCGAAGCATTAACATCTTTCTTCTTTTTTGAGCTAGACGAATATTGGTTTTTAAATGACGTGGCAGATATCAGGTGAAAACAGGGCCATTAATTTGCTGTCTGCTAGACAAAATGGCCGACAAAAAGTGCTGCCACCTTCGGTGGGTGGGAAAGAAAGAAAGAAAGAAAGAAAGAAAGAAAGAGAGAAAGAAAGAAAGAGAGAAAGAAAGAAAGAAAGAAAGAAAGGAGAGAAAGAAAGAAAGAAAGAAAGAGAGAAAGAAAGAGAGAAAGAAAGAAAGAGAAAGAGAAAGAAAGAAAAAGAGAGAAAGAAGGGAAACACTGCCCCCCCGATTTAAAAAATTTTGTCCTTTTTTGGGGTGGTGATCTCCCCCCCCCATTCCGCCCACCTAATTTCCCCTGACAATATATACTCTGGTGTGTGTGTGTGTGTGTGTGTGTGTGTGAGAGAGAGAGATCATTCTCTACCTGACTCTGCAGCATTGTGAGCGGAGTCTCGCCTTGTTCCATAGCGTCAGGGTCACATAGCCAGCTCTGGGCTGGCCGCGTCTGTTTTAGCAAGGACAGGTAGGCGTGGAACACGTCAGCCTTTACGTTCTCCTCACGTTCCTTAAAGCGAGCGATAAGCGCCGGGGAGACTGTGCGGTAGAACTCGGGTAGCATCTCGTGCCGGGTGCTCACCACAGCGTCTAGGCATTTAGCTGCCGCTCGCCGCACCTTCCAACTCATGTCATCATCATCGCTGTATTCATCATCGCTTCCTGCAATGGTTCGGAGGGACCGAGTTGGTTACAAGTTGATGAACAACACGCCACAGCCGTAGAGTTAGTTACAACTCCTATTGTGAAAAAAAGTCTCAACACTTTCAAAATCCTTTTATTAAAATCACCTTTAATAGCTTCTGCACAGAACCTGCCTTTAACTACACAGAACAAGACGGCACATGCTCATCACGTGCACTTAACACTGAAACGGAGAAGAAAAACTTTGCCTCTCAATGTCCAAATCAACTCCCGGTTCTCATCTTCTCCCAACAACTAACTATAGGAGTCAGAGATACCATCAATCAGCACTAGCATTTTGATTGACGGGCTTCTACTCTTTAGCCAGTGACCGTCTCGTACAAAATTTCCTTTGCAAATAAAACAAAAGGACCTGTATTTGGCCTAGTCATGTGCTCAAGTTTACACAACTGATATTATTGCCTAAAGACAGTCTGGCACATCCCCAGAACGAGAGGAAAGCCATAACTGGTCTCTTACCAATCTGCTGCTTTCAGGAAGTGACACACCGTCAATATGGAGAAGAGATTTTGGTGCAAGAACCAAACTTCATCTGTACAGGTTACGGGTGTTACCGTGGCTCTTACAGCAAAACATAGTTTTGCTAAAATGATGAGACACATGGAGGTCCTTATCCACCTAGCGAAGGTTGGATAGAGACCTTCATACCTTGGTAGTCTTCATCAACACCGTCTGCATCCATTGCATTCTCATCTTCATCCTCATCATCGTAGTTGTAGTTGGGGTCATAGGTTAAGTACTTGAGGCAGATGTTGATGATTGTTGGGACGTGGGGGTAAACCTCTTTTGGACACCTAGATACAGAAGCGGAGAGTGTGTGTTACTGAATTAGACAGTTCTGAAAACTGTTCACAATTAAAAGCACATGCCAAGTGGGGTTACAGTAGGCGGTGTTCTCTTCCCTGTCTTCTGTTCAGCTCTCAGCCTGCAAGCTTATCTTGGAAAAACACAAGCAGATAATCCTCTCTACATATCTGTCAGTTCTGCACAGCTGAAGAAATAGAGTGTGTTTAAACCCACAGGAAGCACATTTATCGAAAGTACGAGAAGAGAAACGGAGTCTGTGGCTAAAATTCATTTCTCCGACTGCAAGCCACTATAATGAGGTGATGAGGAGATACGGAGACTGAACGAGCGAGAACAAGAAATCCTGACATTTATGAGGTCGAATCCACGGCATCAATCCTCACAGCGGTTCTTTTCCCCATCTGAGGTTTTTTTTTTTTTTTATATGAGGAGCAAAGCAAAAACTTTACCTTACACGTCACATGACTTCAATAAACCTGTCAAGGAAAGATCTTTCCTGCTCTTGCCCTCTACCAGTTTGAAATGACACTATAGGGGTGTTCACACGGCACATATTTGCATCGATGCTGCACTGATGTATTTTGTTGCGATATATCTTACACCGGTGTAAATTTTGTGGAGCGTTCACACGTCACAAACCTGCTTACTAGAGAGAAGCGTGTTAGCACCGGTGCGGCCCCACTTGCGTTCACACGGCAGTTTTTGCGACCGTGCTATGGACCCTTTTCACGTGACGTCACGACAAACGCGGCCGCCATTTTGGACATGTACTACCAGTAGTTTACCACAGCCAACATTGAGGAACGGCAGCAAAGAAAGTGTTTATTTTCAGCAAGACTTCCATCATGCCACTATATTGTTGTGCACCTGGATGTAGTAACCATCAACAAACAAGGCAAGGGTTATCATTTTATCGGATCCCGGTAGATGCTGACCGACGGAGAAGAAGATGGATAGCGGCATACCAACGCTTGTGTAGTGACCACTTTGTTGGAGGTAAGACGAATAAAATTAGCCAGAAAAGGCGTTACATTGCTGTTAACATTCCATTCTAGTTTACTGTAATTATGATCTGGCAGCTATTTACACCGGAGCCAGTGTAAATAGCTGCCGGAGCCAACGTCCGAGCTTACCGGAGCGCGCGCGCTCGCGGCCGGCCGGAGCAGCTCGGACGTTGGCTCCGGCAGCTATTTACACTGGATCCGCTGTAAATAGCTGCCAGATCATAATTACAGTAAACTAGTAGATACAGTTTTCTGCATCTCGCTCCTTTTTCTTTTATGTTTGTCGCCTTCCTCACATTCAAACCGATTCGAGCCGAAGTCCACTACATATCCAAAATGGCGGTCGCGTTTACGAAGGTCACGTGACTGAAAAGGGTCTATACGATAGTAATAATGCGGAAATTAAATATGCGCTTGCGTGAAAATGTACTTCCTTTTCCCGGTTGTCATGGCATCACCAAGCGCCGGGAAAACAACGTGGATAAAGACACCAGTGTTGCCAGATACTGTTGACGTTTTCCAGCCCAAAATATGTTCAAATCCGCCAAAATGCACTTAAAACCGCCCAATCTGGCAACACTGGAAGACACGCAGTTCTGTTGTTGTTGATATTCGCCATTTTGGAAGCGCAAAATACCAGGATGCAAATTATGCAATGCCCATATGTAATCAACTCTCCTCATGCGTAGCGAGTCTACCCCTGTAGCGTTCAGACGTCCCATTTTATATCGGTGCTGCCCCGCAAACCAGCATTTACTCCGGAGTAAATTTCTTAAACCACCTCCCGAGCAGGGTTAGATTTGCACCGGTTTAAGCAGCTTTCAGGGGCTACACCGGTATAACTTTGTACCATGTGAACGCTCTACCGGGGCAGCCCCGGTGCTACACCGGAGTAACAGTTGCCGTGTGAACACCCCTTATTAGGACAAGATAAAGAAGTAGGAGTAATTACTTTCATTAGTCACCATTCAAGCACTTAACTAGCCTGTTATTCTTCTGGGTAACACGATGTTAGCATCTAGATACTCACGCAACCAAAACTTGAGACTGTACAGTTTTTACTTGCTTATATATGACTTGTCATCTGCAAATACAAACCTCCTGACGAAGGACTCGAAGGCTTGTATGCAGTACTCCCTCAGCTCATCATCATCAATGTTACAGAACTTCACCACTAATGGAATGATCTTCTCCAAGTACTCGCCTGTAGAGGATATGAACAGGACCGTTAGCGTTCGTCCATCTATTACGTACATGTCGGCTAATCTTTAAAGCAACAGCTGGAGAGCTGAATTTTAATTTAAAAAAAAAAAAAAACAGCTCAGAAATAAAACAACTTCACAATTGTGCCTGATAATGGTTTCTCTTTTTAGCCCAGATGAATAAAAGATGTCGCACACAAAACTTAATTAAAACTAGTAACAAGAGAGAGAACTACAAAACTGCTTTGAATGCACTCGACTGAAGTAATCTTGCACATCTTAATCGCTGCCGCCTTTGTCTCATCAAACGGAGCTGGTAATTGGCCGATGGTTGAACACGCTCGCTAGTGCAGCTAACCTAAATGACTTTCCACTTCATTTCACCCACGCCACTCTGCGTGCGTCTCAGCAGTGCAACTGTGGGATGCGGCACGGTGACAGGGTGACAGGTAATAACTGCGGAGCTGCAGATCACCCCTCACCTGTCACACGCCAACGTTTGAGAAACTTGTGCAGCCTGCTTCCAGAGACTTATGTTCCAAGTGCAGCCTGGGAACTCTCAGAGATCCCTGACACAGCCAAGTGGTCAGCATTTTTTTTTTTACAATAGTGGGCATCACTGCCCAAGTCATTATATCTATCTATTAACTACTTATTAACCTCATTTGCTCGGTCTTGACGGGGAAATATCAGGCCGAGGTCGACAGTGCGGCTCGATCCGTACAAAAAGATCGAGGTCTGATATTTTCCTGTAAAGGCCGAGCAGGCGCGGTTGATAAGGAGTTCTATGGCTTTTTTTTAATTTCTAAGATTATAATCGGCAGGCAGCCATTATAAATGAGGCAGGACACTGCTTTCAGTCACGTCATATTTGTAACCGAGTTGCTTCACGCACGCAGGATAAATGGCTTGCGGTTTCAAAACAATTTCTGTGAGCAGTTTCTGAATGCTCTTCGTTGCTCATTTCTTGAACAACTCTGTGACGTTTTGTCTTTTGTTTCAGCCGTTTTTGATTCCGTTTTGAATTCCAATTAACCTTTTTTGGTCGTTTTGTTTTTTTGCAACATTGAAAGCCGGCACCTTGGAAAGAAAGTCTGTAAAATCGCCCACAGGCATTACGGGAAAACTGCCCACCAAGGAACCAATCAGAGTGCACGATTTTACCGGAAGTAGCTTGTGCCGTATAAACTATGTTTCCGTTTGAGAGTACGTCATGCGCATTCTGGCTGCCGCTTCTCACTGGAGCTTTTTATTTTATTTTCTCTCTTTTTTTTTTTTATTAAATTTTTTTTTGTGTGCGTTTGATGTTTGTTTTTGTCCGCCGGTGGTGGTGGTGGTGGATCAGCTCCGGACCCAGTTTTGGGTGTCGGTTCCCTCCAGGCCTTGGTTCGCCGTGAGTGATGCCTGTGCTCCTAGCTATGGACTGCAGTGAGCTCGTTGCTCATTTTAACATCGTGGTTGTCCAGCGCTCTGTGCTTTCCTGCTTGGCGTGATGTTCCGAGCGATGTTGCTCGGTGGCGTCGCAGCGGCTGTGCGGGCGGTTTGGGACGTACCAGCGCTCTGCATGGTGGTGCTTCTGTGCTCGCTTTGTGGATCCATGGCGTGGTGTTCTGAGTGATGTTGCCAGGCAGCGTCGCGGTGGCTGTGCTGGCGGTGTGGGACTTGTTTTCGTGCGCCTTTTGGCGGGACTGTGGCTGCTACACCATTGGAATGACATCCTGGCCTCTATTTGGTGGACTCCCCCTTTTCTCCCTATAATTGTAAAGCAACCTTGGGATTTGAGAAAGGCGCTATATAAATTGAAATTATTATTATTAGGGCCCGAGGACCGTTTGGTGCGAGACCCTATTGTTTTTCGAAGGATTATTATTATTATTATTATTATTATTATGCCGTGTTTGGCCTTATATGCACGAAAACTCATGAAATTTGATACACACAGTCATTGTCCTTGCTACTCAGCCACAGACTCTTGGCCCGGGCATGGCCCCGGGACTTCATAGCGCCCCTTTTTCCATTTCCCATTGAAATGAATGGGTAGAACTTTGGAATGATGTCATAAGGCCATTTGGAGTGAAATTACACATGGTCATTTTTAACGTACTCCTCCTAGACAGTTCAACAAATTCATGTCAAACTTGGCAAACATGATGCCAAGATATTGCTGAAGTTGAATTGCTAAGGGATTTTTGATATGTTGAAATATTATAACATATAATATGCCAAGATATTACTGAATGTTGAATTTGACATCTGTAGGATATTGCTGAATGTTGAACTCGATATCTTGTAATATGACTGATTCTCATACTCTTTAGCTGTTATGGGCCTGTCTGATGAACATTTGATGAATATATGACATGTGACGGTTTTGTTGGGTGGCGGGATGTCCTGGGTTGCGGAACCACATGTGCGAGGGCCCGTCAAGGCCACTAGCGGCTTTAATTCTTATTATTACTACTACAGTTATCAGTCTGTTTGACTAGTCACTTGAATTGAATGGGTTAAATACAAGTCAAAAACAAGCAGCCTTATAAATGTCAAACTGAATCTAACGACATCTTTAATAAAAACAGGAGTCATCAGGAGATGACATATCCCCCCTGGGCCCCACATGAAACCCCACACCAAATTTTCCCAAGTTGAACTGGTTGCCATGGAAATACAGAAAAAAAGGGGGGGTGGGGGGGGGGGGGGGAGACACAGAAATCCCAAAATGTCAAAAGGCACAACTCCAGGTCACTTAACATAACGGTCAGGTTTCATGAAAAAAAAAAAAAAAAATTTCCTAATAGTTTGGAGTTATGCTCCAGAAACTAAAATGTTCACTTATGGACGGACGGAGCAAGAGCTATATTCCCCCCCAACCACCATATTATATGCCGGGGGGATAAAAAGTGTGTTTTTGTGGTGAAAATCTTAATAAAAAGCTCTTTGGCTCCAGTGAATAACCACAGCATTACTGAACACATTTGCATAGTCAGATTATGTTCATAGAATAATTCTACACCAAGAGAAACAGCAGGGATCCCAGACTGCAAAACCACGTCTGACCCTGTGCACCATCGAAATAAGAATCTCTCCAAGCGTGTTTATTCCTGCTATTCTACAAATCTGCAATGAATTGTGCAAAATAAACAAACAAACCACCCATGTGCCTAAAGCGAAGTTCAACTTGGAACAGTAATACAACAAATTAAAATGGCACCAACCCAGAATGTGTGCCTCGACCCTGCAGCCCTGTAAATGAATGAATTCTAACAAGATAAATATTAAAGGGGAACAGAGGGCAATATATCAAGTAAATATAACAATAAAACACACATTAACGAACCTTATTCAAGACTTACAAAAGTTTTTTGTTCTAAGGTTGGAAAGTTATAGTGTTTTGAAAGTAGCTCGAGCAAACTATTTCCGCAGTTTGAACAGCCCGCCATGATATTAATTTTATCCAATCAGAATGCACGTTCATTTTCTCTGCGTGACACTCATGACGCATGTATGTGCCCAGTTGTGTTGGCTCGTTGAGGTTGGGAATAGCACGTGTGATTCGGAAAGTAGGATGATTTGTAAGTGATCGGCTACACGGTGCCACAGTGTGTTGCTTTCGGGTGTAATAACAGGACCGATGGAAAGCATAACGATCCTCCAGACGTGTCTTTTCACTCGTTTCCGCTGAAAAACACCAAGCGAGTTCGAGCTTTCTTCTCTTCTTTCGTCATCACCGGAGTCGAGAGTACCTCTCCTAGGTTCAAACTGGTACCCTTCTAAGCCATAGCCTGCTTGCAGTGTGTCTTGCGGGATCTCTTCGTATGATTCGACAGAGCTGTCGCTTTCACTTGATGCGCCCGACGCCATGATTACACGCTTCTCTCCTAGTGCAGTGGGTAGGGCTGACGTCACGGTCTTTTAAAAATGGCGACTCTTGTGCCGTTTAGCGTACCGACTATTATATTTACAATTACCAAGATATTTCGTTGTTTTCTAGTATATAAATTTGATAGAATATTTAAGAATACGTTACTTTGTCACATCAGCAACTGTATATATTATATTTGGTACCCCTTTAACAAAGATACAAATAAATCCATTCTGAGAGCAGATTCTGAATTAATCGATCATTCACATGTACCCAAAATTCAAACATGACTTCAGTGGGTTCAACCGTTAATCCGGGGAAGCAGTGCGGTTCTATTGTAAAAACGGTTCCGATTATTGTTCTAAAATAAATGTAAGGACGTAAATATGACTCCTTTAACTACTTGTTCAAGTCTACTGTAAATGCTCTGTAACAGGAGCCACGGGGAGGGGTCCTGGAGGTTACCAGACTCATCCAGCAAACGTAGAAGAAACAATGAACTGGATTATTAACAGACTATTAAGCTACGTGTAAACACAGGCGAGTCAGTGATTCAGCAACTCAAAGCTAGCGGAACTAAAAGTGTGCCTTGGGAGGTTATTGTTGCCAATGTGATTGCAAATGTAGTGCGTTTCAGATAAGCACTAATTACGGTTTTATCCGGCTCGTGAATTAACGAGGTGAAAAAGAAAAAGGCTAGAAAGCTTCCACATAGACTAATGCTACTCTCTCACCAATTCTGTGGCCGGCTTGTCGGCTGATGGCAGCGATGCACTGGATGTACGTGCGAGTGGTGGACATGGAGTCGTTGCGCGAGAGCTCGGACAGCAAGTGCTCGATGAGGTCGACAAAGACGAGGTTCCCACAGCTCATGACCAGATGACCCAGAGCTATAATGGTTCTCTTCCTAACAGCCAACCGAGGGCTGGTCAACTGGGGCAGCAAGCAGCTCAGGATAGAAGGGTGGAAGTTCACCAACAAGCCTCCTTGTCTAAATAAAATTAAAAATAATAAGAGATATGCATTAGAACATATCAGCTATCTACTGGTATCACACAATATACTGAAAGGAGCTTAAAAGCAAATTTGGTCATTTTTAACACTAAATCTCATCATTAAACCTTGAAGATGAGCAATACCCAAGTACAATTTTACCAGGATCGGAGAGTTGTGTCTGTGCACGCACGCTGCTCTAAATCAGGAGCATCAGGATGTGAACGTTCACAGCAATGCTCCTGATTGCCTCTTCTCAAACTTTGATCAAATTACACCATTTTGTCATTAGGCTGCTTTTCTTATTCGAGTCTAAAACAATACGATATGAATAATTTGAAGAGAAACTAATGACAACATTTTTTCATATGCTATTCACTCAATCCACCTAGATTAAGCCTCAATAAAGTCTTTTTACATCTCATCTCATTATCTGTAGCCGCTTTAACCTGTTCTACAGGGTCGGAGGCAAGCTGGAGCCTATCCCAGCTGACTACGGGCGAAAGGCGGGGTACACCCTGGACAAGTCGCCAGGTCATCACAGGGCTGACACATAGACACAGACAACCATTCACACTCACATTCACACCTACGGTCAATTTAGAGCCACCAATTAGCCTAACCTGCATGTCTTTGGACTGTGGGGGAAACCGGAGCACCCGGAGGAAACCCACGCGGACACGGGGAGAACATGCAAACTCCACACAGAAAGGCCTTCGCCGGCCGCTGGGCTCGAACCCGGACCTTCTTGCTGTGAGGCGACAGCGCTAACCACTACACCACCGTGCCGCCCTATACTAAAAATGTTAATGTGATAAGATGAGAAATCAGAACATTTTCCTTTAACATAAAAATGGGGGGGGCGGCACGGTGGTGTAGTGGTTAGCGCTGTCGCCTCACAGCAAGAAGGTCCTGGGTTTGAGCCCCAGGGCCGGCGAGGGCCTTTCTGTGCGGAGTTTGCATGTTCTCCCCGTGTCCGCATGGGTTTCCTCCGGGTGCTCCGGTTTCCCCCACAGTCCAAAGACATGCAGGTTAGGTTAACTGGTGACTCTAAATTGACCGTAGGTGTGAACGTGAGTGTGAATGGTTGTCTGTGTCTATGTGTCAGCCCTGTGATGACCTGGCGACTTGTCCAGGGTGTACCCCGCCTTTCGCCCGTAGTCAGCTGGGATAGGCTCCAGCTTGCCTGCGACCCTGTAGAACAGGATAAAGCGGCTAGAGATAATGAGATGAGATAAAAATGGGGAGTTCTTGGATTTAAAGGGGAACTGAAGGCAAATTTTTTTTCTCAAAATTCTCTGTCTCATTTTATAAAATGTAGCAGTGCATTTTTGAGAGCTATTTTGTCACTGCTATAGCAAGTTATGAGTGTTTGAAACATGCTATGTAATACATCAGTCCGTATGTCAAAGCAATGGCCGCAAACAAGACTCACAGAGACCTGTGCAGGCATGCCACTGGGGACATCTAAAAAAAAGTGAATGTCAAGCCAGAAGCCAAGACCTTTTCACAGAATTCATAGCACATATTTCAAAATTTGAGAAACGTTTAGAATAAAATGCATGCAAACTTTCAAATTACAAGAACATAATTTTTCACACTTTCAAGAAATCTCATGACCACTGAGGGGTATTTCATCTGACTGGCTCCACTCCTCGGACTAGTGGAGGGCCACTAAAACTTATTAAAAATGGTAATGGTGTTTGATAAGTTTTTTTTTCAGTAAATATTACTGAAACAGGATAGCATTTTTTAAAAATTAGTTAATACAAAAAGACACAATGTACATTATTTCATAGCTCATAACTATTATATTGCTGAAAAATTACACATCAGAAGTCGGCAGCATGCTTTTTCTTGGGTGGTTTACTGTCTGTTACCCCTTTTCCACCAAATCAGTTCCAGGGCTGGTTCGGGGCCAGTGCTGGTGCTGGTTCACAACTCGTTCAACTTGCGAGCCAGCTGAGAACCAGTTTGCTTTTCCATAGCTCGCGGTGCTAAGGGAAGCCACGTCATTACGTCGCTGTATACGTCAGTTACGTCGCTACGTTTGCATAAACCTTGGCGCGAATATCGAAGCAAAAACAACATGGAAGAAGCAGCAGCAGCAACAACAATAATAATAAAGGATGACTTCGCGTTTGTACAGCTGCTGCTTCTCGTCGCTTAAAGGTCCCATGGCATGGTGGTTTGTTGATGCTTTAAACGGGCTCGTGGAGGCTTCCGGATGTTATATCCGCAGCCTTTCTCGAAATGAACCCTCGGTACGTAGATATAGCCTCCTGGGAGAAAGCCCCATTTCAGCGCTTTTCCCAGTGCGTCGTTTTGCTAATGAGAAGCAGGAGGTGGGGAAGGGTAGACGGTGGGGGCGTGCCATGGGGGGAGGGGCTGCCGTCTGCCTCCCAAGCTGGCCGAGAGCGCTCCTCGTCGGGCACGGCCAGGCGGGCGAATGCCCTGGTCCGTCCGCCCTGTCTAAAAAAAATGGTACAACTCGAGCCCATGTACCTGGCTAACTGCAGGAAGCAGTTAGCTGCACAGCTAATGTAGCCATTGCTAGGCTAACGCACCGATTTTAAAACACGGCAAAACGACCAGTTATACACCTACTTGTTCGGTGTTTGTTGCTGATGCGGCAGGGATGCTTGGTACGGACCCAGGCTTCAGTGACAGTTGATGTGCAAAACCTGCCCTGTACTGTCCCAAGTTGGGGAAACATTCCTCAGGAAAATGCTTCCGACAAACATACACCGTCTTAGGTAGACTCAACGGCGTATTATTGAAGTAAATAAAATTAAGCCACTGCGTCTTCAGGGGCTCTCCCGTTGGCAGTAAAAACAGACTCTTTTCTGTGTTGTCACATCCATGTACAGCGCAATTTCCATGTTGTGTCTTCTATGGGCTCCTCACTACAAAATGTAGTCATGTGTTCTGCGTATGCACAGTAGGCTTCGCGCATGCGCAGTAGGCTTGGTAGGACAAACAGCAACTTTTGAGTTGGGCGGGCAATCCATACAGTGGGTGGGAATCCAGAGGGGGGGGCGTGAGGATCATCTCCCTTGCTGACGTAGGCAAGGGAAGAGTTTATCAACGCGCCGTTTTGACGCGCCATTCTCAAATGTTGGGCATAGTTTGGTTTACACATTATGAAATTTCTAGCCGCTGGGGTGACTTAAGAAGGTCAGAGGAACTCATTTTAACGTTAAAAAAAACTCACAAAGTGAAAATTTCATGCCATGGGACCTTTAAAAATGGCGATCTTTCGCGGTCTTGTTATTGTTGTTGGTCTTAACAACTCCGCCCCCCCCCGCAAGCGGTTCTTTCCTCTGGCCCAGCAGAGAGTTGGTGCTAGCCTGGAACCGGTTTTTCTGGCCCCACAGCCAGTTCTTTGTCAGTGGAAACAGAAAACCCGGTTCCAAACTAAGCACTGGCCCCGAACCAGCCCTGGAACTGCTTTGGTGGAAAAGGGGCATTTAAGAAATGACTGCCTGTCTGATTCAGTCCATGAATCAGCTTGTAAGCTGCACTACTTCCTGCCACGTGAAGTGCATCCAAGGCTTTTTTTTTTATCTTTAGCTACTTCTTTACACAAGGCTACAAGATCTTCTACATCACTCATGGCCAGAGTTTTCTCTGCAGCAAAAGCTAAGATTAAAGCCTGAAAAAAAAAAAAAGTTTTAAAAGAAGTTAAAATCACAGTATATATCTGCTAATATCAACATGTACAATATTTAAATTCAGGAAGCATTAAACCACAACATTAACAGTTTCATGCAAAAGCATATCGGCCTATAGTCCATTAGATTCACTAACTGTTCTATCGTGTATTACGAAGACTCACGTACACTAAACTACATTTGATTAGTTAAACTTAGCCTGCAGTCGATCTAAATATTTAATAAGTTTTATCTGTATAAAGTTACTTTAGTGAGGTATTTTCATGACTTTGCACTTGTAAGTAACTCAAAACTAGATCTAAATGTCAAATCAGTAGCATTTCATTCTAAATTTGAAACTTTTCTCTACAATTAGGAGATATTATATTCTTTGCATTGTTTGACAGTTAAGAGGAAAGTGCCAAAAACTTCGGCACAAAGTGGTTTCTTACCTCAATATGCGCTTTCCCGTCCACAAATGGCGTCAGACGCTTAGACTGTGTAGCTGCAGGCTTTTCTGAGGCGTGTAAGTCAACAGGGCTAATGCCACATGTCAGATCTGGTTTTTGTGCATCTTCCCAGCGACGAGTGAAAAAATTACCCGGCAGTTGATGATTTGACCGCTTTTCATACAGTTTCCGTGCGTTCCTTTTGTTTTGATATGGCTGACCAGGGCAACGCAACCACGATCAGCACAGTCAGTCTCTGCATCACACAAGACGCACCTGCATTTACCAGCAACGTCAACTTTCCGGTAATATTCGCCCACAGTAGTGCCCATTTCTTGATCATTATAAACGACTTAATGGTTTTGAACACCATTCCCAATTCCATTTCACTCTGCACCCACTATCAACTTCCCTTGCTCGGTTTTCTTCTTTTCAATCAATCATTTTTGCCATTGTTCAAAATATTCGCTTTCGAACTTCGGAATGCGGTTACCACGTTGTAAACAAGCAAGAACGAGCTACAATATATTCACGTCGCCGATCGGCTACATTACTAACGCTTGACACATTTTCTTCCAATCACGAACCTCGTCTCACACGCATAATCGGAGTCAAGGTCAGTCCGTAAAACACGGAATGGGACACGGAATCGGATGCAAAATAGCAAACATTACGTTTGCACATTTACCGCAAGTCAACACCTCTCCTGATTGAGTATTTTGGCATTTCACAAAATTTTCAAAATTTATTCAAATCCGTGAATTTTCGCGGATCTGCGACCAAATAGCATGCCTGGACCTGTGCGAGACATTGTAGGACGGAAGTAAAATGTACAGCGGAAATCCAAGTGACCGACATCTGCCAACGTTGTCAAAAAACGCGCGTGCCCTCTTTCGAATGCTGACGTAATCAAGCTGGAAGTTTTCCCTGTGTCCAAAACAGGGCTTTGAACCAGAATTTTTTTCCTATTGGTTCGTTCCGAACAGAAACGGAATTTTAACGTTTCCGGTTTCGGGTTCCACCATTAAATAGACGTTCCCGAACCGGGTAGAACAAAAAAATTTCGTTCCCGGAACGGTTAATTACGTTCCCTGTCAGCTGTTTAACAAATGGCTATAAAATTATGTCTCTGTCTCATCCAGCTTAAGCCAAATGTAGGCTAATTCTATTACAACCTTCATTAAATAAGACAAGAAATAATTCAAAACAATTATTATTTCAAATGTTGGCGATTTGGATTCTCAGTATGTCTTCCCATCTACACAAACAGAAAAAGTGCCAAAAATGAAAGATAATTCGTTTAGTGTGTTACCAAAGGCGAGTCAGGCCCTATGCATTGATAGGCTAACAGAGGTTAACGTCATTTAATGTTCGCGAGCCTCTCATTAACGTGGACAAATATATTGATATCGTGTTTTAAATTGACGTTTTTGAATAACGATAGACTGCAATATTTACCTCTTATTTAAGATGTGGAGACGTGATAGTAGTCCACCCTCCCGCTCTCTCCATTCAGTCAGCGAACGTCACACAGGAAGTGAACCCCAGCGGGTCATAGAAACTTGCGCAGGAGAAGAATGACTTTTTTATTTGTAGGCTACGGAAACTTTGAGGAACGAAATAAAAACCGGTATTAACCGGTTACCATTATTTTTAATAAGCGTTTCTGTTCCGGAACATAAAAAATAATAAAGTTTCTGGTTTCGTTTCTGTTCCATGTGAAATAGAAAAAGTTCCTGGTTTTCGTTCCTTGAACCGGTTCAAAGCCCTGGTCCAAAATCTCTCCCTACTCACTATATAGTGAGGACGCCATTTTGTAGTGCTGTCTGAAACCTTAGTGAGGATTATGTAGGAAATGCGCTCAGTATAATATGGATTTATCACAAAAATACATGCATGTGTTTTATTATTTTGAAAACCCACCAGCCGCCTGATCCGTTTTAATTGTGTGACAGTAATGACGTAAACATCAGCGTGACGGACTCGTCCTTATCCTGTCGCCGTTCCAACTCTTCTCTACTCCACATTATTCCATACAACTTCGAACCAATCTCCATCACTGATGAAGCTGGCAAATCTTGAAATGAATCTAAATTGGAATGATTTGGCGATCTGGCCGCTGTGAAAACGGTTTTCAAAACGGCAGCGCCGACACTTGACGTTTCGAAGACTCATGAAGATTGTGCGGATAAGCGACACCTGCCGTGGACCAAACGCACTACATTCAACATGGCGAAAGGCCGAAAAGTGTAATACGAGTCACGATATAAGGTTAATAAAACTGAAAATGTAATTGAATAACACGTTAATTAAGAAATAAATCAAGTTTAAAAATGACTTCAGTTCCCCTTTCAGTACGCCATGCAAAGATCAGTCTGGAAACGGACTCCAAGAGCTCGGCTTGGTACATAATTTACTACATGGTTTGCCTGACAAATGTGTTTTCTAATTTTTGCTTCAGGCTTTGCTTGATGTTTAATAACATACAGGATGCTGGTACAGAGTATGGAAGGTTTTGTTTTTGCATCTAAACCCGTCTCAGCTATTTAAACTGTGCATGCTTCAGAATTCTGTCATGAACGTTAGGAGCGCAATTTGGGGAACATTCAGCGCCCGACTTAATTGCTGACTGCAGAATAAAATCATATGAGGAAAAGAAATTAATGGTTCTATTCGTCAGCTACAACAGCAGCTAAACTAGGAGCTCTACAAACACATGCAGCGCCGTGCTTTTCACTGCAAAAAAAAAAGAAAATGGTCCAAACCATCAACATGACTTAAGGTTGTGTGTCGGAGTGTACCTGCACAGCATGTCCGCCATGATGTCCAGGGCTTCGAGTTGCACTGACACATCCTCCTGCTTGGCAATAGCACTTGTGAGACGGCCTGTGATCTTTTTACAAACACTGGCAGCAAGGGCAGAGCCTGCAGAGAGAGACACGAGAAAGTAGAGGAAAAGAAAAACACCACACACAGACTGTCTGAACTTTACCGTATTCAAAAGAACACTTTTTATGAGAGAAAATCTCTCTCGGAAAGATTACCGCTAGATGCCGGCGGGAGCTCCCCAATCACCGTCTTCAGACCAATGCTGGAAATGTCTCGAAGCTGCTCTTTATCTGACAGCATGTTCGTGCACAACGTGTCCACAATCGTCTCAACCTGGTACTCCTTCACTTTGCTCACGAGTGGTCCCAAACTAGGATACAAAATCACCACCATTTTTACAACAGCCTATAAACAGGCTTTTAATAAGCTCAAAGGTTTATGGTCATACTTATTTTCTAGTGACAGATTTTTCTGTGCTCAACAATACCTTATACCGAGTCTAACTCCGTGTAGGAGGATGATACAGGTTAAAAAGGCCTCGAAGGCCCAATAAGTAATTTATGTCCAGATTAAACAAGATCAACTGTGAGCTACTGCTCACTTACGAATCCCCCCCCCGTTCTCACTTATCAGAACGCAAGCAATCGAAGGAATAGGACACTTATTATGAAATGTTGACTTCAACAAATAATTAACCCTGAAAAGAAGCAAGTAAAGAGCAGTGTTCTCTCCAGGGATTTCAAATAGCATCCTGGTAAACAAACAGTCATTTTGAAATCGTGTCAAAATCCACGCTATAAGTTTCATAAATATGTTCAGTCGGTAAACAGGAAGTCGATGTGCGACAGACGTGACGTCACGACAAACGCGGCCGCCGTTTTGGACGTGAACTACCAGTAGTCTACCACAGCCAACAATGAGGAACGATGGCGAAGCATCGAAAGGAATATAGCCATCAAAGAAAGTTTTTACTTTCAGCAAGACTTCCATCATGCCATTATATTGTTGTGCACCTGGATGTAGTAACCATCAACACACAAGGCAAGATTTATCATTTTATCAGATCCCGACAGATGCTGACCGACGGAGAAGATGGATGGTCTCTAAAATATTGGCAAAATAATGTTTGACATAGCAATCGTGTGTAACGGGAAGCATTTGCATATCCGAAGTGTTGTGTTTACATCAAAGATAAAATAAACCGATATGACAACGACTGCTGCTGCCAGGTTGGGGACACAAACTAGTAGAAAGGAAGTGTGCCAACAGTGCCAACACACTTCCTTTGTGGTCGATTCTGCTTTAAGGTAAGATGCATTTAATTATTCGTCTGCTGTGGGTTTGGAATCGGTAGCCTGACCGATTCGTTCATGTTTGTGGTGCCATTTGTTTGTTGACGCGTGTTGAAATGGAAGATTGGTTGTTGACATGATTTCCAGTGATGCTTTGGTGCTGCTGTGGATCAGATGTGTTGAGTAGCCTGACTGTTTTTTTTTTCTTGCGTGTGGTATCGTTGTTGACGCGAGGTTGTTTTTTGAACATGCCAATGCGGACACGATTTCCCCTGATGAGTTATGACCTCAGACGCGATGCGTGTGTGGAGGTGTGGAGTCCGCGTGATATGTGCGTAAGAGAGGCTTCTCATGTGTTTGGAGATCCGCGCTCTGAGACAAGCGCAAGCACCCCCCACCCCAGGGAAAAAAAGGGACCCCCCAAAAATATCGGCATAGTTCGAACACTGGGTTGGAGAAAGTAATGGCAACTAGCGAGTGCACAAACCATAGAAGGTAAACTGTACACAGCGCCAGGGCAGTGTGATGGTATGTCTACTTTTAGATTGTGTTAGCTTATCAATGAACACACTCGTCACTCGACGAGTTTCACGTCTTTACGACGGATACTTAAATGCGTGTTAGGCATTATTGTTGCAGTCTAAGCAGTCATTGTAGCAGCTAGATGAGCGAGAACCGAAAGGGTCTGTGCCATAAACCGTTATTTCTTCATGTCCAAAATGGCGGTCGCGTTTACGAAAGTCACGTGAGTGAAAAGGGTCTATAGAACCCCAACCTTTACCTCTATTAACAAAGCTTAAGACTTTAAATATTACTGATATCAATAGACTTGAGCTAAATATCTTCACGTTCCAATTTCTTAGAAATTCTCTTCCAGACACGTTTGATAGTTTTTTTAAATCTTAATTCCCAATTTCATGCTTACCAAACTCGACAAAGCGACCAACTACATATCCCCCTAGTGCGAACATCCCTAGGTTAAAAGAGCGTTCAATACAAATGTGTAATTGAATGGAATAACCTCCCCCTCAAAAGTTTTACATCCATGATTAGTTTTAAACGTAATCTCAAAAACCACCTATTTTCATTCCCCAGCCACACTTGACCTTTATCTTTAAATACAGTTCAGTCTTGGATCAAATTGTAAAATATTACACTACACCATGCACCAGGCTTCTGTTATTAGTATAATATTTATTCATCATTCAAAAGTCAATTATACTTTTTTTACTTTATGTATAGATCCTAGGTTACATTTTATTTGTTTCTTATTTTCACTCGTTAACTTATAATTTTGTTATCTGCAATTGACATTGTTTATATTTATTTCAGTTATGATACCAGTCACAGTTTAATGTATAATTTTGTTACCAATTATATTATCTTACTATTGTTAATATAGTTATTCTCCAATTTGTTAAATTTGTATAAATTACTTGTTAATTTAAATGGGGGAAGACTTAGAACAAGCCATTGTGCTTTTTTTCTTCCCCCAGCACGTTTTCTGTTTTTGTTCCATTTATGTTTTCTTGTAAATCTCTTTTATCATGTGCAAATAAATCAATAAAAATAAACCTGAAGCTCAGTACCAAATATCAAGCAGTTGTCATTTGTAGTTGCTGAAGAAAGTACTACGAAAATTTTGTAAATCCATGCTATATGTTTCGTAAATACATTGTCAGTAAACAGGAAGTCGATGTGCGACAGACCTGAAAACGGTATACACAGTATAGAACCCCAAGCTGAAGCTCGGTACCAAATATCAAGCAGTTGTGATTTGTGGTTGCTGAAAAAAAAAAAAAGTGTTACAAAAATTTCGTAAATCCACACCATATGTTTCGCAAATACATTCAGTCGGTAAACAGGAAGTCGATGCGCGACAGACCTGAAAATGGTATACACGGTATAGAACCCCAAGCTGAAGCTCGGTACCAAATATCAAGCAGTTGTGATTTGTGGTTGCTGCAAAAAAGTGTTACAAATATTTCGTAAATCCACGCTATATGCTTCGGAAATCCAGTCGGTAAACAGGAAGTCGATGTGCGACAGACCTGAAAACGGTATACACGGTATAGAACCCCAAGCTGAACTTTGGTACCAAGTGGCTATGATTTGTGGTTGCTGAGAAAAAGGGTGTTTCGGACAGACGGAAATAAACCAGGGACCCCCCTTCCCCGTCCTTCGGAACAGGGGTATCATAAAAATAAATAAATAAATAAATGGAGAGATTTAATTTCCACGTGCAATTGGATAGACCCATCATTGTTCATTTTTAGACTGGGTGTTATCTAAAAATTAATTGCAGGAGTGCTCAAATCATAGTCTGGGCTTTACATTTTATTTATTTAGTCTGGTGGACAAGTAGATCCAAGAACCAGAGAACTAAAACCTATCCTCCTGGCTATTAACGTCTCCAAAACAGAAGTTTTCATTTGGTGTCTGTGTTTAAACATAATGCACTTCTCAGTGAGGTGATATCTGCTGAGGCTGGAACTACACAGCGGAATCCTGCTGCTCTACAACACATTAAACAAGCAGTGATCTAGCTGACATTATAATCATTTTAATTAGGCAGATTAATTAGTGTGAACAGATCTCAGACAAGCTTTTCACAAATCAGGAACATGCAGTTACCCCACAGTTCGACATAAGGGAAAATGATGGTTGGTAGACTCACGGTTTTCAGCGCGAGAACAGAACACCACGACTTCGGGACTTTTTGTCAAGGTCAACATGAAAAAAAAATACCAGAAATGATAAAGGCTACAGCTAGACATTTGTCCTCTCCCTGGGAATTTATGCACACGAAATGGCCAAATGTATGTGGACACCTGTCCATAATACATGTGTGCTTGTTGAACATTGCATTCCAGATTTATTCAAGTCAATTTATTTGTATAGCGCTTTTAACAAAGACATTGTTGCAAAGCAGCTTTACAGGGAAAAAAAAAATGAAGACTTTAAAACATATGAGCTAATTTTATCCCATTCATTCATCCATCCTATTTACAGGGATGAGAATTTTCCGCCGATTGGCGGATTTCCGACTTTTTCAGACCAAAATGATCGTTTTTGAGATCGCTGTAAATCCGTTGAGATTTTTTTTTTGGGGGGGGGGGGGGGGGGGGGGGGGATGATTAATGATCTGTGGTCACCTTATAACGCAGACATCCCAAGTGTCCCGGGAGTCTCCTGCATATTGATAGAAGCGAGCAAGAGCGTGCGCGCGCAACATCTGCATCACGCATCTTAGAATGTGCGCGCGCGAGGGAGACTGCGTGCAGTGTTGCCAGATACTGCTGACGTTTTCCAGCCCAAAATGTGTTCAAAACCCGCCAAAATGCACTTAAAAGCATCCAATCTGGCAACACTGCCTGTGTGCCTGTTCATGTAGCGCATGCCAGACAAAGAGCATCTTGATTGGGTTACTCAGCAAAATAAGCCAATCAGCTTTCAGTGTGGGCGGGCTTTTATCTCTTTTCTCGAGGACCGGAGTTTTCAGTTGTATTGAGTCAGTGCAGCCTACAGGATCAGCATGGCAGAGAGAGAGCGCGCGCCCCAAAAATATATATATCAATTACATGTCATATAAGTGTGTATCTTTTATAAATGGGGTTAGCTTATCTAATGTAGCATGTTGGGGAGAATCATAGTATCATATCTATATTTCTGATGAAATTTTAAGTATGATACCGTGTATAACTCTCCTACTTATTGCTCATTTCATAGGAGGACGGAATTGCTGGCGTGTGCCGTGCGGGAGCGTCTGCCCAAACTTTTTAGGCCGAGATGAACTTATAGTTTTTGATTTAAAAAAAAAAATAAAAAAATGTCCAATATGTAATGCCCATTGTGCATGCCTGTGCTTTAATTCAAAATTACCATCTCGATCTTCAAATTGACCGTATGGTATATGTATTACATTACACAACATCCTGTCCAGATAAAACCGAGTTAGTACACACAACAGTTGAAAGGGAAGTGATGAGTGATGTCGAATGTTGCCTGCTTAATATGCAAGACCTCCTGCTACCATGATAACATCAGAAGAAAGCTTAAGAGAATTATATGATAGAACTTTTTTCTGGTTTGCACTTCATTGTAAAGGATTAGAGTATTCAAAGGCATGAATAGCTAAAATGCAGAAATATAATACTGTAGAGCTCGTTTATATTAAAAGGTGCATTGATTTTTTTGAAATCATCGAATGTGAATTGATTAAAAACAAGTCTCTTGTACCATATTAATCATTTTCACCTGGGAGTCCACCAAGAAGGGGAATTTATTTCCAAATACATTGCAAATTTTTGCTGATAAAATTAATGGTTTTGGGGTAAAAAAAAAAAATAGCCAAAAATCATTAGCCCCATGGGCCCCGCCCCGGTTTTTTCAGACTTTTAAAATATTTTTCATTCTCATCCCTGTATTTATTTATTCCCATCTCTGCTCTTCTGGGAAAGCTTTCCGCTAGATTTTGGAGCGAGGCTGTTGGGTTTTGCTCAGCCACAAGAGCAGTAAGCAAGGTCAAGCACCAATGCTGAGCAAGGAAGCCTGGGGGTGCAGGTACCGGTACAATTCATCCCAAAGACATCTGGGTGGGCTAGAAACTAGAGTTCTTCCACTCCAACCTTGGCAAACCATGTCTTCATGTAGCTCGCTTTATGCACGGGGACAATCATGCTGGAACAGGTTTGGACCTCGACGTTCCAGTGAAAGCAAACTGTAATGTTACAACATACAAAGACATTCTCGACAATTCTGTGCTTCACACTTTGTATCAAAGGTTTTGGGAAGAACCACGTATGGGGGTCAGGTGTCCATATACTTATGCCTTTGACCAGTGTACTCGCTCATTTCCCTTCAGCTACATTCATTCATCCTTTCAATGAGCTAATCAGGTAGCCATAAGTTATTACATGAACTGCGAGTTGGCCTAGTGATTAGGGATGTCCCGATCAGGTTTTTTTGCCCTCCGATCCGATACCGATCATTTGATTTTGAGTATCTGCCGATACCGACTCCCGATCCGAAACTTCTTATAATCCATAAAAAATAATAAAGACGAGGAAAGAAACGGATCCAGGATGTTCCTCGTTTTTTTTTTTATTTAACACCTTATTTTAACATCCAACAACTCCGTTAGCAAACAGAGCACTTACGTGAGGTAGTTTGAAGAATAAATAAATTAAAAACATAACCTTAAAATACCTGGCAGGAATGTAAACAAATTTTTAAAAAAAACCTGCCACAGTGCCAGTAATTTGCTTTTAAGAACGCATCTCACAGTGGTATACAGTAATTTCAATTAAGGAAATGAACGTTTTTCTTGATGAAAACAAGCATTTCTACCCTTTCAGGTTTGAGCCTGTTTTTGTCATCCAACACGTTTGCAACAGCACTAAAAACTCGCTGTATTGTGTCGGGTGTTTGTTTTTCAGGTGCCGTATCAGGTTTGTTGTATTAAATGCGGCCCTTTCCTGTCCACCCCCTGAAATTCCAACTTGACATATTTCACAGTTTGCTATGGCAATGTTGTCATCAACTTTGAAATACTGCCACACCGCAGACATGCTTTGCTTTCCGCTTCGAACTGCTTCCGTGTTCAACTTTGCCGGCAACGGGCAGCCAATAACCAATAGCGTCTCCGCTACAAAGTGACGTCATGCCGCACGTGTTGATGTTGCTGTGTTGAGACAAGAGGTCTGGTCTCACTCTGTGCCAACGCATAGCTATTGATGTGTTAAAAATGAGAATATATTATATAGATATATATCCGATCCCTGATCGGGAGGTAATGCCCGATTCCGATCGAGTCTGAAACCACGTGATCGGGCCCGATTTCCGATCACGTGATCGGATCGGGACATCCCTACTAGTGATTAGCGTGTCTGCCTCTCGATCGGGAGATCGCGAGTTCTACTTGTGGTCAGGTCATACCAAAGACCATCATAAAAATGGTACCTACTGCCATCTGGCAAGGCACGCTGCAGTACAGATGTGAGTGGGGAGTCAAACTCTCGTGATTACCAGAGGACCAGCCCCCCCCCCCACTGTAACCCTAGTTAAGTAATAGGCAAGAGACCGAGGGCTACAGAAACAGATCAGTGCCGCCTAATGCGCCATACAGTGTGGGAAGGACTTTAGACGTCATTACATTATGCTTATACGGCAGCAGGGGCGTGGTCGAGCGCCAGTTTATGAACGGAGGGCGAGGCCAGGGAAGGTGAGTGCCAAAGCGGATGCAGCGGTGTCTAATTAATGTGTGTTTTGCAGTGATTGACGTGGGCTCATAAGGGGAGGGAGAGCCGAGACGAGGAGGTCTCCCGACCGGAGCGTCGTGGTGTGTGTACGCTAGGGCTGCACGATTATGGAAAAAATGATAATCACGATTATCTTGATCAAAATTGTAATCGCGATTATTAATCACGATTATTCTTGATATTAGGGAAATCACTTAAATTTTATTTCACTATATTCAAACAAACAATATGAACAGCTTTCAGTGCAGAATGAAATTTAAAAGAGAAATTCTGATTTCCAAATGACAAATAAATGAAATTTATCCAAGAAATTACCAAAGGATGAAGGAACTGAAAACTCGATTGCAACAATTACATAGCATTATACTGAGGCCTACAAGTTTTTAGCTAGAAAGACCAGCCTATCAACATGCTCTGGCTTTAAACATGAGCGAAGGCAGGTCACAACATTGCCTCCAGTGCTAAATAGTCTGTTGTTCCGACATAGTTAGCTTTTCTCTCTCACCTCAATCTGTTACCTATTCTCACGCTATCACCCCTTGAAGAAGATACCGCTGCACTGAAGCTCTGCGCACTTGGCCAGTGTTGCCAGATACTGCTGACGTTTTCCATCCCAAAATATGTTCAAAACCCGCCAAAATGCACTTAAAACCGCCCAATCTGGCAACACTGCACTTGGCTTGCTTGCTTATTTAGGCGGAGTAATGAAACCTTACATGCGTCGGTTCGCCCCCTAATGGTTTGGCAGAGTACTGGTCAAAAAGTGCTTGATCAGATATGCAGCAGAGCCCGCATTTTAAATGGAAATAAATCGCAATTTTCATTTAATTTAATCGTGGCAGCCAAAATCGCGATTTTCGATTAAATTCAATTAATTGTGCAGCCCTAGTGTACACGCGCACAGATGTCACAAGAGAAGCTGAAAAGCTTCGTGTACAATAAACGTAGGGAATTTGTACCACTACCTACCCGTCACCTTGATCGTGGATGGAGTATTTTCTACACATACGACTAGTTATAAAATACCTGGAGTGCCAGTAGTGCTTCCCAAACTCTATCCTGCATGTATTTTAAAACAACTTGTGCTTTCAGACCCTGACTTGCAATGAAAGTTTCGGTCGACTGGCTGCTGATTCTGAAAGATCGCCATCCTTTAATAGAAACTCATTATTCCATCATGAAAAACAAAAAAACAGTCCCGCCCACAGCCAGACAGCAGCATCCCGGCTGGTGTCTGTAGTCACACCCCCATGACAATCAAACTTTTTGAGTCAGCTTGGAGAAAATTTTCCATGTTTTCTTGTCAGAGAGAAAAAAAAATGTTTATATAAAAAAATAAATAAATAAATGTTGAGCCACTGTGATTTTCTCAGGATTACATGTTAATGAATGTAAATGAAGGCAAATTTACTCTGATGCTTCATCCTAAATCACTCCGCTCTGTCAATCATCACATTTTACACAGCTGTGGTCTCCTGGAACTGCGCTTTCACTGACAGTCTAAAATATATTTTTTAAGTCGCAGTCATGGGGAAGACATGCCTGGCAACACGGTCAGCATTCTTTTATCTTTGTGTTGCAGCCAGACTTCCAGCTAAAACTACATGCAATACGTAAACCCTTACTTAAATGTGACAACCCTGTTACACAACCAGGGAAAACCCTTTTTTTTTTTTTTAATTTGTTGCACCAAAATATACATCTCCATACAATCCTGCCAGTACCATTTCACTGCCAGGTTCTGAACTTCTCCATTTTTGTCTTCCAGAAGTTTGAGGATCATCTTGACCACTTTCCGCTCACTGTCATCGTCCAGCTTGATCGAGTCCTTCTGCAGCTCCGACATCAAGTCATTAGTGGCCATGAATCTGTAGGAACACAACACATCCTGATTAAGCTAGAGACTGAAAGCCTGCAATCGCATGCAAAGGAAATACACAGATTTGCCTGAAGTACAAAACGCGTGTTGATTCGCTTATTAATATAGAGCTCATGAACAGTTGTCGTTTTCAGATGGAGACGGGAGCAGTAAATGCATTTCAAGCTCTTTTCTTCTGCAAGCCCTCCCTTTCCAATCTGTGGTGCAAGAAATACAAAAAATAAAAAATATGCATTGATCCACATTTAATTCATCCGGCAAATCGAGCATCATCCTGGTCTTTCACCATCCTCCAAATGTTCTCGCAGGACCATTTTGTTTGCAAGCATTATTACGGAGTCCTATACACACAAACCCGAGTCATGGAATATTTTTAAAGAATTAAAACAGGTTTTAAAACCAAACTTTCCACTGGTCAGCACTATTTATACAATTTGGAGATCCTGTTCAACACATTTTACAGCAGACTCCTGTGGTGCCCAAGTTAAGGTGGTCTTTTAGACAAGCTATTTGCAGCATGGTTAGTTTTATTTCCATATTCATGATGTATATATTTGGTTTGAAGTGAATCCAAACAGCAGATGGAGTAAGTTCTGGTTGCAATGAATAAAATCCGAACTTGATCTTGCAGTATTTCAAACTAGCAGAGTGTCCAATCGAAGTTCATGCAAGACTGACAAACTTTACCATAGCATGCTTAAAGCATATACGCAGAGCCATGGCCTCACTTTCGTTTATAAACGCCTTGAGACCTCAAGAATGGCTCAGGAATAGTTTTGAGCGTTAACAATAAATCTAATATAGTCATTTTTACGATTAAAGTGATTCATATAGGTAGCGGTCTGAGTGAATGACCTTGACGTCCGTAAAGTCACAGCAGGAAGTCCATCGGTCTCCTCGCCATTTCCGCTATACTAATAACAGAGCTGACTGCAATGCCGATCCTCCATTTTTGAGCTAATTTATCACCATGCCACGTAGATGTGCTGCTGGTGGGTACAGCAACACAACAGAAGGTGGATTTACGTTGCATTCATGGCCCAAGAATGTTCAAACTGCAAAGATTCGGACGCGTTTTGCGAGACGTTCATGGGCACATTGGGCGCCTACGAAGTGGTCTCTCCTCTGCTCTGTACATTTTACTGAAGACTCGTACGAGACCTCTGATCTGTTGAGGAGCGTTGGCTATAAGCCCTACTGAAAGAGGGTGCAGGACCAACAATTAAATAAAACTACAAGAAAAGGAAAATAAGTTCAGTTGCACCAGTTCTCCTGGAGTGCGAGCCGAGGGTTGTTGCTAAACCCAGGACGGAACGGGACGTGACATATCGCTCAGGCAGTGACCTCCCCGCAGTTGTTGCTAAAACTGGTGACGTCCCGTCCCGGGTTTTAGTAATTGCCTGAGCCAAGCAGTAATGGCGGAGTACTCAGTATGGCGAAAATGGAGAATGAGTGGACCAGCTGTCTGATTTCTCCGCTGGATATGCTCGCCTCAGCAGCAATATCTGGCCCTTACGTGGAAGAAGTGAATGAACGGAGAACTGAACAAACAACTGAAAGTCAGATTGTTTCAAAACAATCAGCCACAAGATCGGCCTTCAAGAAGCGAGAACACATACGGTAGGGCTGCACGATTATGGAAAAAATGATAATCACGATTATCTTGATCAAAATTGTAATCGTGATGATTAATCACGATTATTCTTGATGTTGGGGAAAATCACTTAAATTTTATTTCACTATATTCAAACAAACAATATGAACAGCTTTCAGTGCAGAATGAAATTTAAAAGAGAAATTCTGATTTCCAAATGACAAATAAATTAAATTTATCCAAGAAATTACCAAAGGATGAAGGAACTGAAAACTCAATTGCAACAATTACATAGCATTATACTGAGGCCTACAAGTTTTTAGCTAGAAAGAGCAGCCTATCAACATGCTCTGGCTTTAAACATGAGCGAAGGCAGGTCACAACATTGCCTCCAGTGCTAAATAGTCTGTTGTTCCGACATAGTTAGCTTTTCTCTCTCATCTCAATCGGTTACCTACTCTCACGCTATCACCCCTTGAAGAAGATACCGCTGCACTGAAGCTCTGCGCACTTGGCCAGTGTTGCCAGATGCTGCTGACGTTTTCCAGCTCAAAATGTGTTCAAAACCCGCCAAAATGCACTTGAAACCGCTCAATCTGGCAACACTGCTGGCTGGCTTGCTTGCTTGCTTATTTAGGCGGAGTAATGAAACCTTACATGCGTCGATTCGCCCCCTAATGGTTTGGCGGAGTACTGGTCAAAAAGTGCTTGATCAGATATGCAGCAGAGCTCGCATTTTAAATGGAAATAAATCGCGATTTTCATTTAATTTAATCGTGGCAGCCAAAATCGCGATTTTCAATTAAATTCGATTAATTGTGCAGACCTAACAGACGGGTAAGCTCCGACTCTCATTTGGATACAAAACAACAAAAACAACTCATTTACCTGCATTTAGATTAATACATGTAACTTGTATTGTGTTGATCAGTGAAAATGCATGCATGTACATGTATGCTGCATAAGTTATAACACCTATCCTGTTTTAATGAGAGTCAACCCACAATCAATGAAGTCAAATCAGTCTTAGTTGAGCAAGTCGGTAACGATATTTCTTACTTTCACCATAAATTTATTGATATGACTTTGGTCTATAGCTGTCAAAGGCCTCGGCCTTAAAACCGGTTACCGCTGTGACATCACACACTCAGGGCTGGCTGGCTCAGCGGGGCAGCTCGAATGCCAACTTTGCCGTCGATTTTAACTCTCAAAAATATATATTTTTTTATTCCCATTTATGCAGCATACAAGAGTCAAGGATGGAGATACTATCCGCTCAGAAATTTATTTAAAAATAAAGGCTCTGCGTATCTGCTTTAAAGTATTCACCCCCTACAACTTGAACTGAAATGTAATTGAGATTATATGGGGAGGGCGATATTTGAGCAAGTCGTTGTATGCATCCGTATACTCTAATAACGCACGCTTAACACTGACGGTTGGTCACCACACACAGTTGCGCGTTATATTTATTAAACCAATGGGGGGGGAAGGAAAAAAAAAAAAAAAAAAAAAACAAACACCACACTTAACATCCAGAATTCTGGAAGCACAGGTGAAACGCCCATTTGTGACACAGGCTTTACATTCATTAAAACATGAGTGAACGTGTTGCAACGCATTACTCACTGAAGTCAAATACTGGCATCATTTACAGGGTTTAGCGCGCTCATGTGTGTCAAATAAAAGCAGAGATGAGGTGCGTGTGTGTAAAAATCACCAAGTGCTTTCAAACTACGCAAGATAACTGAAGCAAGCTGCAGTTGAATTTACCACTGGCTGTTACTGGGATAAAAACAGGGACGGTGGAGATTGAGGTCACAGAAAAATGCATGCCATATTATTTTGTCACTGTCCAAAAAGCCCTGCTATACAACGTGTGTGTCTCAGTATGAACAAGTATCACTCCGATTTGAAAAGCCTATAATTAATTGTACACGTGTACACAGCTCATACTCGCTCTCTAGCAGAGGGGAAACAGACCAGACACTGGGTTTACCACATCCTCAGTTATGCGTCGAGAACTTTCAGTAGAAATTAATCGGAACGGTTAGATTTATTATCTGCTGGTTGCTCAGTCCATTAGCATGTTTTTATTTAGAAGCAAGGGTATGTAATTTGAGAAACCAGCAAGAATAAGCTACATTTTGAAAGCATCGAGTGAAAAATCCCACCCAATTGTTTCAGCCGTCCCTCAAAGCCACTCCTCCAAAACACAGGAAACGCGCACTGCCCGATTACTGCCGAAGGACGAGACCATGAGGAGGAGCGAAGCACATCGTTGTCTCATCCAATCGTATATTCGTATGGGCGCTGTGTGAGATGGCTGCCTCTCCAGTAGCTCTGTAAACCTCTTTTTTCCACCTTTTTTTTTTTTTTACAAAGACTGTGTTTAACTATATAACATGGATATTTTTAACTTTAACACACAACCAGGAGGCAGTTCTCTCACTTATTCGAGAAAGGAGCTGCTGGCCCTGAAAACAATGGGACGAGCCGGGATACGACACCCCATCCCGGCCGAGCTGAGGAGGAAACCCAGGGGCTGCAAAGCCGGAGCTAAGCTAAAGGCTAGGCTAGCGGACAACCGGCGGCGCTACAAACCATCCATTCCCTCCGTTATCATGGGGAACGTGAACTCGCTGCTGAATAAAGTCGACGAACTTTCCGCTCTGAACAACCAGCAGATTTACCGGGAGAGCAGCTTATTTATCTTTACAGAGACATGGCGAACACACCTTGTACCAGATGCTAACGTGGACCTGCGGGGATTCACTGCTGAGAGCGCCGACAGAGACACTAACACATGCGGGAAAAGCAAAGGTGGGGGACTCATCATTTATGTTAACAATCGCTGGTGTAACCCGGGACATATCGCCGGAAAGACAGTTTTATGTTGCCCGGACTTGAAGCTGCTAGCCGTTAGCCTGCGGCCATATTATCTGCCGAGGGAGTTCAGTCACGTGATCATCTGCGTTTACATCCCTCCGAGGGCAGCCGCAGCCGCTGTATGCGAGAGGATTCACTCTGTCGCAGCAGAGTGAATCCTCTGTCCACACTGTGAGGACATAGAGGGGCTGACACACTGTCTGACAGATTACCTCAACTTCTGTGCAGACGTGGTCTCCCCCACTAAGACTGTACGGTGTTACCTTAATAACAAGCCATGGGTAACACAGGAAGTCAAAGCTGTCCTCAACAGGAAGAAGGCCGCCTTCAGGAGCAGGGACAGGGAGGCGATGAAAGCAGCACAGCAGGAGGTGAAACGCTGCATGAGGGAAGCTAAGGACAGCTACAGGAGAAAGGTGGAGCAGAAGCTGAAGGAGAACAGCATGAGGGAGGTCTGGGAAGGTGTGAAAACCATCACAGGCCACAATACAAAGACCAGTGTCGTTGAGGGGACAGTGGAGAGGGCGAACGAGTTGAATGACTTCTTCAAATCGGTTCAACCAGCCCACGTCCCCCCCCACCCTCTCCCTCACTGCAGCCATCTCTCCTTCTTCCCTCAACACACCTCCCCCCAGTCATCACAGCAGCCCCCTCCTCCCCCACCTCAACACAGACTCCTCCATGCATTACTGCAGACCAGGTCAGAGGTCAACTGAGGAAGCTTCACCCCAAGAAAGCAGCAGGCCCGGACAAGGTGTGTCCACGACTACTGAAGACCTGCGCTGCTGAACTGGGTGAACCACTCCAACGCATCGTCAACCTCAGCCTGCAGCTGGGGAGAGTGCCAACCCTCTGGAAGACATCATGTATCGTTCCAGTTCCCAAAAAGAATCGGCCCAGCAAGCTGAACGACTCCCGACCGGTGGCGCTCACTTCACATCTGATGAAGACGTTGGAGCAGCTCTTCCTCAGCCTCCTCAGACCCCAGGTACAACATGCCCAGGACTGTCTGCAGTTTGCGTACCAGGCAGGTGTCGGTGTGGAAGACGCCATCCTCTACCTGCTACACCGAGCCCACTTGCATCTGGATAAGGGAAATGGCACAGTGAGTATCCTCTTCTTGGACTTCTCGAGTGCCTTCACTACCATCCAGCCCCTACTGCTTCAGGACAAACTGAACAGGATGCAAGTGGACCCCTGCCTGGTCACCTGGATCTCCAGCTACCTCACTGACAGGCCGCAGTACGTCAGGCTGAAGGACATCACCTCTGACACTGTAATTAGCAGCACTGGAGCACCCCAGGGCATGGTGCTGGCCCCTCTTCTCTTCACCCTGTACACCGCGGACTTCTGCTACAACTCAGAGCTGTGTCACATTCAGAAGTTTGCCGATGACACAGCCATCGTTGGGTGTATCAGTGACGACAGAGAGGAGGAGTATAGGAGCCTGGTGAGGGACTTTGCTGTGTGGTGCAATAGGAACCATCTGCAGCTCAACACCTCGAAGACCAAGGAGCTGGTCATTGACTTTGGGAGGCCCAGACCAAGGTCACGACCAGTTCTGATCGAGGGAGTCAAGGTGAAGGCTGTGGATTCCTACAAGTACCTCGGGCTGTGGCTGGACAGCAAGCTGGACTGGACTTGCAACACCAAACACTTATACAGGAAGGGACAGAGCAGGCTATACTTCCTTAGGAGGCTGCGGTCCTTTAACATCTGCAGGAAACTCCTGTGGATGTTCCATCAGTCTGTGGTCGCCAGTGTCCTGTTTTACACCATGGTGTGCTGGGGGGCAGCACATCCAAGGAGGACACATCCAGGCTGGACAAACTGATCAGGCGGGCCGGCTCTGTGGTCGGCATGAAGCTGGACTCTGTGGTGACGGTGGAAGAGAAGAGGTCTATGGACAAACTATTGAACATCATGGACGATGCCAGTCACCCTCTGCACACCGTCATCAGCAACCAGAGGAGCCTGTTCAGTGACGGAATGCTCCTTCCCAAGTGCAGGACGAACAGACTCAAAAACTCCTTTGTCCCTCACGCCATCAGACTGTACAACTCCTCTCTGGGGGGGAGGAGGGGTAACAGGAGGACAGAGGACGGGAAGGAGCAGTAGCCTAGCAATAAGCAATACCAGACAATGCGCAATATAAAGTGCAATATCTTTCCTGCTTTCCCCCACACACACTTACCCTAACCCCACTTCTCGCCCCTTCCCATATCTTATTCTTTTATATATGTAAATACTTAATTTATCTAGAAGTTTTTCTCCATTTCTTTTCTCTGTTTATCTGTAATGATGCTGCTGGAATCTTAATTTCCCTGAGGGAACCCACCCAAAGGGATCAATAAAGTTTTATCTAATCTCACTACCTCATGTCTCATTCATCAGCAAGAAGACACCTGACATTATCATAAGGAATGTAAATAAACATGGCCATTGTTAGTACTCACAGCTGACAGCTCGCTCGCTAGCTTGAGCGACACCATCTGCCGAGACTTGCGGAAGACTCCGGTCGCAAGGAGTGCACGGGAGCAGGTAGCTAGAGGAGCTTATTACAGCCCTGTAATTGCCATAGATCACAGAATCTCTCATCTTAATTGTCAGAGCATTTGATTTGGTCACTGCTATTGGGATGTAAAGAGAAAAACAAGATGACCGAGTTATCCATATCCCCCGCCCTATATACCAATTATATACCAAGTTTCAAGATATTATTTGTCGCATTTTGCAAGTTCTGCTGCAGGAAACCAACCCTACCTCTTTACACGGACCTCAGCAGCCCAAGGCATAAACCCACCGGACCTTTGGTTCAAGTGAGCTAAAAATTTCTCACATTTCTTAGGATCAAAAGGCACATATACATTACTTAATCAACACACATACCAACTTTCAAGACCGGACCACTCATAGTTTTCAAGTTCTGCTCCGGAAACAAAACCTACCCCTAAGACTAACCTGAGAGACTAAGTCTGAAATTGCTTCCATGGAAACATGAAAAATTAAAATCTCTCAAATTTCTGAGTATGAAAAGGCACATCTACATCACCTTGTTAACATGTGTACCAAATTTCAAATACATATAATGAATAATTTTGGATATATGCTCCGGAAACGAACATTGCTCTTAGAAACTCAGTCAAAATCTTTTTTTTTTTAATGTAAAAATTTGAACATTACTTTTTTTTTTCAAAAATCCAAAATAGCAAAACGCACCAGTTCACATGTTGCTTGATATGTATACAAAGTTTCATGAAGATATCTTCAGTAGTTTTCAAGATATGGCCTGGAAATGAAAACGTGACCGGATGGACAGAACCCATTTCTAAATCCCCCGCCAAACTTCATTTGGGTGGGGGATAATAAATATTACAAAGAAAAAAAAATGCTTTGAAAAAAAATAATAATAATAATAATAATAATAATTACCCACCCTAGCTTTAATATTCCAATTCCCACCAACCAACCTACTCTCTCCAAAACACACAATCTACCAGTGTAACACACTTGGAGGAAAGCTCCATCAGCCCTCTTCCACATAAACCCCTTTTCCACCAAATCAGTTCCAGGGCTGGTTCGGGGCCAGTGCTGGTTCACAACTCGTTCAATTTGCGAGCCAGCTGAGAACCAGTTTGCTTTTCCATAGCTCGCGGTGCTAAGGGAAGCCACGTCATTACGTCGCTGTATACGTCAGTTACGTCACTACGTTTGCATAAACCTTGGCACGAATATCGACGCAAAAACAACACGGAAGAAGCAGCAGCAGCAACAACAATAATAATAAATGACTTCGCGTTTGTCCAGCTGCTGCTTCTCGCCGCTTAAAAATGGCGATCTTTCGCGGTCTTGTTATTGTTGTTGGTCTTAACAACTCCTCCCCCCCGCTGACGTAAGCGGTTCTTTCCTCTGGCCCAGCAGAGAGTTGGCGCTAGCCTGGAACCGGTTTTTCTGGCCCCAGAGCCAGTTCTTTGTCAGTGGAAACAGAAAACCCGGTTCCAAACTAAGCACTGGCCCCGAACCAGCCCTGGAACTGCTTTGGTGGAAAAGGGGCAATACACAAGCTGATCGGTGCCGATGACTGGCTAATGTCACTATGACTGATAGATAGAGAGAGAGAGAGAATATGCCATTCCGTCCACCCAGACAGCATGGCTACAGACAGCTCTGGCATCATCAGGATTCAAACTATTTCAAATCCATTGGCATTGTAAACTGGTTAGCAACCACCCACCCAACACTTATTTAACACATTCAGGGATTTTCACGGAAGTGAAAGCTACTCGTTTTTAAACTCCAAACAAGAACACATCCCCTCCGTTTCGGGTCCCCTCCAAAGCCACACCCAGAACGCATGGGAGAACATCTGAACACGACTGCAAGAGCTTTCTAAACTGACAAGCAAGTTAAGATGCATTATAGTCCTGATGGGTTAGACTTTGGTGGTACACATTTCTCTTTATTTTTCCTTCCCCGACCCTGTAATGCCACCGAGACCAGTTTCTCCTCAGAGGAAATTTTACCGATAGCTGTTGGCTGAAGTAACGCAGCCAGTCCGACACTGAAGACTAGCAACAGTGGCATTATGAACCGAACAGAAGGACAGCCAGATGCCACATCTGCACAGGAATACTCAAGACCTGATTTAAAACACATTTCCCTCTCATCTCGCATGTCATAGTTTTGGTAACCTCATCACAACCCACTTTGGGAGAAACACAAAGTAGATTAGCTTTTAGGCACCCGTCCTGCCTGGGCGTGAACATCAAAGCTGCTGTGTCTGAGCTTCATAAGTGAAAAATCAGCATCCAAACCGAGGCGCATGCCTCCATCACACAGACAAATACAGCCTGTGAACAGCTGCTTTGGCATAGGTTTGACAGGAAGCAATTTTTAGAGAGCACAAGACAGGATGAATAATGCATAGGGGTCCAATCAACTGCAGGGTAAATGAACGTCTGCACAGGGGAACAAAATGGTGAGCAGACTAACCTTCCAACGGGGTAATTTTACGCTAAAATAGGAAATCAGAGCACACAACAGATGAAGATTTAAGAAGCATTTTATATACCTTTGAGGCCGATAATGTGATATTCACAGCAACATGGAAGCATCATAAACCTTTCACTACTGGAGGAAACCTCTCCTGTTACACGAATATACCATGGCCAGAACTGTAAGTGTAGAATGTTTATGACATTAAAATTAGGGATATGCCTTCTGCCTATTAATTTACATAAATATACATTATCGTTAATGAATGGATATCCAGTGAACCACTAGAAGGGAAACACTGTGCTGTAATGAGGCCATCCTTAAAAAAAATAAAAATCTGTTTCCTGTCCACCGGGTGAGCAAAAAAATTCAGTCAGGAGGGAGGGATATATATATATATATATATATATATATATATATATATATATATATATATATATATATATATATATATATATGGATAAGAAATCGCAATGCTGCGTTTGCTTTTTCTTTCAGTACTTTATTACAAAAGCAGACACATTTAATAAAATGACAGTTTAATCAACTGAAACTTGTACAAAAACTAAGTTCGCATTTTAAATGGTGACCGCAACATTTGCAAAACTTTTACAAAGGTGCTTAAAATGTCCGACACACGCACTTTTTGTAGTTCTAAATCGACCGTTAGGCCTAGTTCGGATGAAATTACACTATTAAAATGATCACTGAATGATTTGCTTTTCTGAATCTTTACTATTTTGTTGTTCGCTAGAATACCATTTTGCGATTTCACACTTAAGCAAATGTTTGAAAACTCCGGATCGCCTTCCTTCTTGGTGGCTGCCTTTTTTTTTTGTGCCGCACGGCGCATGCGCAGAGCTGATTCAGTTCAGAGTGCGCGCGCACTCGGCGGAGGCAGTAGTGTGTCGGAAGGAACAGAAGCAGAGATGACGCTTATTTTGTCTCCGGTAAACCAGTCTTCTCTCGTTCAATTACGTGCTGGCATCAAAAGACACCGTTGGTTGTAAATGAAACCAAACTGAGTGGTTGGAGTGTATTCTCATACACAAATGGAGAAATGTTGGCTGAGTGTGTAATTGTGTAGCCCCACTGCAGACCGTTGTCGTTGTTAATTCATAGCATGCTCAGCTGCGTGAATGTGTCATGCACCGAAAATAAGAGATTTACAAGCCAGGAACACCTCATGATGCAATACGCAAGAAAGGAAAGAAGATTTACTGCCATTTTACTTTGTATTTGAGGAAAGTGAATAAATAAATGGTCTGTGGAAAATACATTTAATCCTGGGAACTGCGTGCACAGGAGTTTATTTTGTGTTTACTAACCCCTCCGGCTGGCTACTTATTTGTCATGGCTGGCTAGTATGAGCCTTAGTGGAAAGCCCTGGGAATGCGGAAATGTCAAGTTCAATTTTAGATTTACGAACCCGAAAAAAATGTCGAAAAACCGGCGTTAAAAAAAAAAAAATTAATTTCAACCGCACAAACGGCACTCACCCGGCCGGTGGACCGGAAACAGAACATTTTTTAATAATGGCCTGAAATATCACCTTCTAATGCAATTACCTTGGAAAATACCTAAATAGCCAGTGTAGGAAATGGGTGCCCGCCCCACCGCCCGTTGCGGTCAGTTTGCAACAAGGGCGGAATGAATTTATAAGTTGCCAGCCCCACGGGCGGTCCCTCTTTGAGAGGGTTCATCGTTCTCTCGATAATTCATCATATTGAAGGACTTTTCAAGACACTTTCACTAGATTCTGTTGGTTTGTTTACCGACGTGGGCGTGGCCATATTGTTTTCGCTTAGAAATGAAACGAGCGCTCCGATTGGCTGTTGCTTCAGCGGTTCAGCCAATCAGAGAGCTCGATACACACAGCTCAGTCAAATCCACCCCAAGTCTCCCCAAGTCACATCTATGTCTGTGACTTTGAAAACCAGTGTCCTACCACATGAGTTTTGTCAAAATATCACATAAAATTGATTGTTAATTGTTCCAAATATCTGAAAATGTTGTATGACTATCTTGGGATAAAACCACCTGAACCAAAGACCTCTCAAAAACGAAAACAAACTGAAGGAGAGAAAGAAAGCACAACAAAAATATGATAAAGATAAGAGAAGGAGAACTGTTGCGGACAGTTGGAAGCAAGAGTTTGACTGGCTGATATCCGATGACAAACTATCTACTGTAAGGTGTGTAGAGCTGCATATTAAGTTATGCGATATTACGCGGATTATAGTTGAAATTGGGGCAGGCAACTTTTCAGAGTTGCCTGCCCTGTGGTCTGGCTGATATTTTCCATGAATTTCCTACATTGAATAGCATTATACATGTTCAGCTGGCAAAGAAAGATTAAAACCGGAATGGCGAATATTTATTTATTTATTTTTTAAATTACATGAAATTCCTCCAAAAATTGTGAGGGAAGTTGATTTCAGAAAGCAAGCACACCTTGATGAAATTGCCAAAGTTTGTTAAAGGGGAACTGAAGTTATTTTAAAACTTGCTTTATTTCTTAACGTGTTATTCAGTTACGTTTTCGGTTTTATTAACCTTATATCGTGACTTGTATTGGCGTATTATATTCCACTTATCAGCCTTTTCGGTTTTTAGCCATGTTAAATATAGTGTGTTTGGTCCATGGCAGGCATCGCTTATCCACGCGATCTTCACGAGACTTCAAACGTGAAGTGTCAGCGCTGCCATTTTGAAAACTGTTTACACAGCGGCCAGATCGCCAAATCATTCCAATTTAGATTAATTTCGAGATTCGACAGCTTCACCGGTGATGGAGATTATTCCAGACGACTTCGAACCAACGTTGAGGAGAGAAGAGTTGGAAAGACGACAGGATAAGGACGAGTCCGTCACGCTGGTATTTACGTCATTACTGTCGCACAATTAAAACATGCCAGATCAGGCGGCTGGTCGGTTTTCAAAATAATAAAATACATGCATGTATTTTTGTGACACTGAGCGCATTTCCCACATAACGCTCACTAAAGTTTCGGACAGCATTACAAAATGGCGTCCTCACTACATAGTGAGTAGGGAGTGATTTCGGACACAGGGAAAACTTCCGGCTTGATTACGTCAGCGTTCGAAAGAGGGCACGCGCGCGTCTTTTGACAACGTCGGCAGATGTCGGTCACTTTGATTTCCGCTGTACGTTTTACTTCCGTCCTACGATGTCTCGCACAGGTCTCAACGAATCCCGTTTACGGCCATTGCTTTGACATATGGACTGATATATTACAGAGCGTATTTCAAACACTCATAACTTGTGATCGAAGTGACAAAATAGCGATCAAAAATGCATTCCGATATTTAATCAAATGAGATAAATAGAATTTTGATGATAAAAAAATTGCCTTCAGTTCCCCTTTAATAATCAAGGGCATAACTCTCATAAATTTCAATATGTGTATAACGGTCATATAACACAGCCTTTTGCAAAGTTTGGTGAAATTCCTCCACAACTTGTGAGAGGAGTTGATTTCAGAAGAACGTACACCCTCATGAAATTGTCCAAGTTATTTAAATCAAGGGTCAAAACTCTGGTCAAATTTTCACAAACAAAATTAAATTGCAACACACATATTACCGTCATATAACAAGGCCTTCTGCCAAGCTTCGAGAAATTCGTCTAAAAATTGTGAGAGGAGTTGATTTCAGAAGGTGAGCGCTCTTCCCGGGACAGACGGACATTGCCACGACATAATCACTCTTCGAGCCTTTTGGCCAGCAAGGGATAAAAACGATACATACTGCCATCTGGCGAGGCACAGCGCGATACAGACACGAGTATGGCGTCAAACTCTGGTGGTTACCAGAGGACCAGCCGCCCACATAATAGGCGAGAGACTGAGGACTGCTGAAACGGCGATCAGCACCACCCGATGCGCCTTGTGGCATGGGAAGGACTTTGGTATTTATCACACCAGTAAATAAAAACACAAACAAAGGCTCTGTTTTTCAAGTTCGGGTAGGTAATACTTTGAGAAGCATTTTTTGTTAGATTTCTTGAAATTCTTTTTACATCCTGACAGCAATAAATAAAATTCTGACAATAAAAAGGAAATAAATAAATAAATCTCTGTGACAGTCATCGGGCTGTAAAAAGCCAGTCCAATGGTTCATTTCCCTCAGCCCGAATGAAACGAACAGATGTCCGACCTGCACGCACGCAGCCTGTGCTCTCGTTGCGCGTGACCAGAGTCTTCCACAAGGCGAGACAGACAAAATACTAAAGCTAGCGCGCTAGTCGACAGCCGTGAGTACAAACAATAACCATGCTTTGTGTTTACATTCCTTATGATGATGTCAGGCGCCTTCTTACATACGAACGAGACATGAGGTAGTTGGATACGACAACGATGTGCCTCGTTCCTCCAGCAGTAAGCGTTTCATACGTTTTGGAGGACTGGCTTTGAGGGACGGCTGAAACGACTCGGTGGGATTTTTCACTCGATACTTTCAATATCTCACTTATTCTTCCTGGTTTCTCCAAAATGACATACTCTAGCTTTAAATGCAGCGTCTGGTGTAAAATGCAAAACGAGACAGGGCAGCTGAAAACGTTGCTTCTGGTGTAAAACAGGTTTAACCTGCAAATCTGAAGTACCCGATGTGCGTCTACCGTCGCGGCACTTTTAATAGAGTTGTACTCAAGTTTCCCGGAAATTAACGTATTCTCCCTCATGTCCCACGAGCTTCATATCTGACCACCTGCTCCATCCTGCACGAGAGCCAACAACCACCTGCTCCAGAGACTCGACAGTTCTCTCTGCATCGACATATTCCCCACATGCGGCCTTTTCCTATTCATATTCTCTGACCGACTTCCTGAATAACAAATACCCAAACAGAGATTTTAGTATTCATATGCCGGCACCTCAATCAGCAAGCTGGGTATGTGAACGCGCAGAATTAAAAACACATTCACTTGGAATATACTCAAGTTACGCACATGTACATACAATGCACGACTGAAACGGTGACTCCCGAAACGTGTTCAGGAGAGAACGTGGGACGTTTGAAATAACGTTCTGCCCGAGGAACACCACAGGAGCTCCGTGGCTTTCTAACCAGCATGCAGATAGAGGAATCTGTTTTTCACCTCCACGGCATGTAGATTAGGGAAAAATGCATTTCCAGTCCAGTAAGTAACAATACGCAATATCTACAAAATGCACAAAACACCACCGGCATTTCTGAGCATCACTAAACGAAACAGCTATATGACTAAGCAGTGCACCATACTCCCATGATACTGTAGTTATACTTTTCTTTTTGGTCGGCTCACTACTTTCCCCCCCTCACAGCCACACTCTCATTCAGCATATAATGAAAACATGATAAATACCGACAACATGCGCGCTGTTTTACACTGTGCGAATTCAGCAATCTTTTAAGATTAACTTGCGAGCAAAACCAGGTCATGCACAAGATAGTGTCACGCAAACAGGAACAAGCTCTCGGTAGAACAGCAGGAATATCATGTCCATGTCTAAACGGTGAAGGCGAGTTTGGAGTCATTTGCTGGTAAAAGACGACAGCATGGCATGCCCATTCTTCAAAATGAATTTGAGGTAACAAAGATGTTTTTCTGTCCATCAGCATGTTTCTCTGATGCGTCACCATTCTCACGACCATACATGTGTAACTGTCCCATGAGGTTCATACAATCCTATGCTGTCCTCCTATTGGTGACTTTTACACAAGGGTCCGAGCTAGGGATGTTAACCGATGACCGTTGGTTGACCGAATCAACGTCAACCGGTTAATTTTTTTTTGGTTGTCGGTGAAAAAAAAAAAAAAAAATCAATCGTTTTGAAGCTGCTGATTTTGGAGCAGAGAACCTGGAATTCTGTGTTGTAAACGCTTGGGCCATGCCATGCGGTGTAAGGACGACAGCTGACAAATCAGAAACACCCATTCAGTCATGTCCCGCCCTCCCGCCCCAGTTAAAGACAGCTGACAAATCAGAAACACCCATTCAGTCATGTCCCGCCCTCCCTCCCCAGTTAAAGACAGCTGACAAATCAGAAACACCCATTCAGTCATGTCCCGCCCCAGTTGAAGACAGCTGCCACTCGGCGAAAGAAAAAAAAGTATAGACACAGGCTTTTTAGCTTACAAATTACTATTTTTTTTTTTTAATTATTATTAGAAGGCACATGGAGTTTAGTCCTGCCTTGGCCAGTGCATTCTGAAAGTATGTTTCGGTCTGTAGCCAACAATGCATGTTATTGCAGATCATATCTCTCCACACAAACTAAAGGCGCAGATGCCGACTTTTTCATGGACTGTAACGGCATTTGCTTATGTAGTAATTTTAATACACAATTTACTTTGATGAAATTATTCAGACACTCCAACGCCCCCCCCAAAAAATCAGATCTGCACGAGCCGTGAAAAAGGCGCGCCGTTTGCATCCCTGTTTAAACTCGTAGGTTAACCGACTTTAACCGGCTAATGAGGCTCAGTGGTCGGTCAAGATTTTTTTTTAGTTTTCGCCATCCCTAGTCCGAGCAGCCATTTTGACAAAAAAAAAAAACATTTAAAGGGGAGCTGAAGTCATTTTTAAACTTGCTTTATTTCTTAATTAACATGTTATTCAATTACGTTTTCGGTTTTATTAACCTTATATCATGACTCGTATTGGCGTATTATATTACACTTATCAGCCTTTTTGGTTTTTAGCCATGCCGAATGTAGTTCGTTTGGTCCACGGTAGGCGTCGCTTATCCACGAGATCGTCACGAGACTTGTGCGAGATTTTCAAAGGTGAAGTGTCAGCGCCGCCATTTTGAAAGCTGTTTACACAGCGGCCAGATCGGCATATCATTCCAATTTAGATCCATTTCGAGATTTGCCAGCTTCTTCAGTGATGGAGTGTCAGTCCTGTGCGCTGTGGCACGTGCACCTGAAGGCGCACCTCGGGCTGCGTGCACGCCGTGAACAAGGTGCACCTGAGCTCAAATAAGGAACTGTGTGTTTGCCTATTTAAGGAGTGTGCTGATTGCAAAGTATTACTTCACGCGCGTACACATTACCGAGCCTTTCTACCCGCTGTTTTGATTTCCTGTTTCACGATCCATGTGCCCGTTTCTCGTTCTTGTTCTCGCTTAGCCTTTGATGTACTGTTTGTGCCTCGACCGACCCTTTTGCCTGTATTCTCGTTTTTGATCGAGCCTGCCGTTTTGGATTGTTTGCCTAAGTACTGTATATATTGTCTCACTGTATATATATTCTACACTTTATTAAACTGCATACTTCCGCACATGCATCCGCCTCCCTCGCGTACATGACATGGAGATTATTGCATACGACTTCGAACCAATGTGGAGTACAAAAGAGCTGGAATTTATGTCATGACTATCGTGCAATTAAAACGTGCCAGATCAGACAGCTGGTGAGTTTTCAAAATAATAAATACATGTATGTATGTATTTTTCTGATAGATGCATATTATCTCATCTCATCTCTAGCCACTTTATCTTGTTCTACAGGGTTGCAGGCAAGCTGGAGCCTATCCCAGCTGACTACGGGCGAAAGGCGGGGTACACCCTGGACAAGTCGCCAGGTCATCACAGGGCTGACACATATGGCCCTTTTCCACTACCCTTTTTCAGCTCACTTCAGCCCGACACGGCTCGCGTTTCGACTATCTAAGAACAGCTCAGCCCCCAAAACTCGCATGGTTTTGGAGTGGGGCTGAAGCGAGCCAAACCGAGCCGAGTGGGGCTAGGGGCGTGAGGAGACACTCCCCTGTGCACTGATTGGTGAGGAGGAGTGTCCTCACATGCCCACACACGCCCCACGAGCACGCTGGGATCTGTAAACACCGTAAACCCGGAAGAAGGAGAATTATGAATTACGAGAATTATGAAGCCTTATGCGCCTCGCCTCATCTATACGCTCTTGCCAGTATCTGTTGGCGTTGTCGATGACAACAAGCCACAGCACCAAGACCAGCAACACTAACGACTCCATGTCCTCCATGTTTATTGTTTACTCTCCGGGTCGTGACTCGTGAGACAACCGCTTAAAAGATCACTGATGTCACTGTTTGCGCCGCCTAACGACATCATCTGACGTCCACCCACTTTTGCTAACTCCACCCAATGTGTCCACCCACTTCCAGCCAGCACGGTTCAGCGCGGTTGTAGTCGAAATGCAACTCCAACAGCCCCACTCAGCTCGACTCAGCACGGCACGGCTCAGCCCTACTCAGCCACGTTGGTAGTGGAAAAGCGGCAATAGACACAGACAACCATTCACACTCACATTTCACACCTACGGTCAATTTAGAGTCACCAGTTAACCTAACCTGCATGTCTTTGGACTGTGGGGGAAACCGGAGCACCCGGAGGAAACCCACGCGGACACGGGGAGAACATGCAAACTCCACACAGAAAGGCCCTCGCCGGCCACGGGGCTCGAACCTGGATCTTCTTGCTGTGAGGCAACACCGCTAACCACTACACCACCGTGCCGCCCTAGATGCATATTATACGAAACACATTTCCCAAATAATCCTCGATAAGGTTTCAGACAGCACTACAAAATGGTGTCCCCACTATATAGGGCACTATATAGTGAGTTGGGAGAGATTTCGGACACAGGGAAACCGTCCAGTTTGATTACGTCAGCATTCGAAAGAGGGCGCGCGCGTCTTTTGACAACGTTGGCAGATGTTGGTCACTTTGATTTCCGCTGCACGTTTTACTTCCGTCCTACGATGTCTCGCACAGGTCTGAACGAATCTCGTTTACAGCTATTGCTTTGACATATGGACTGATATATTACAGAGCGTATTTCAAACACTCATAACTTGCTGTAGCAGTGACAAGATACTAGCGATCAAAAATGCATTCCGACATTTTAGAAAATGAGAAATTGAATTTTGATGATAAAAAAAGATTTGCCTTCAGTTCCTCTTTAACAATGCCAGGTGCTTTCGAACATTGCTGGTCTTAATTCATGACGAAAGAATTCTTTCACGATCAGTGGTGTGTGTGGAACAGATTTTTTCAGAAAAATCACACTTGCTTAAGAGATAACTTAAAAGATGGAGAAATATTTGGGTTTTTTGATCGATTCTTTCCTTTTCATGAGTGCTCCATACACAACATGACCAACAGTATGTGGACATCTGACCAATACACCCATATGTCCTTGCTGAGCATCCCATTCAGGATCAAGTCACATCTTTTCCATTATAACCACCTCCACTCTTCTGGGAAGGCTTTCCACTAGATTTTGGAGTGTGACTGTGTGATCATTAAGCCAGCGTTTCTCAACCTTTTTGCAGTCACGGCACCCTTCAGAAGTACGCAAATTCTCAAGGCACCCCCATATAAAATATACGCAGTCACGCTGACCCCGGCAGTGACGTTGTGACGTGGGAAAGGGGGCCGTGAGAAATTTTGATGATGCATGAGGCGGCGATGATCTGCATTAGTGTAACTATCGTTTTTTGGAATTTTAATTCATTTTATTTATTTCAATGCTAGAATATATAAATTTTTGACGGCACCCCGGTTGAGAAAGGCTGCATTAAGCTACAAGAGCATTCGTAACGTCGGGTGAGGAGGCCTGGGGTTTCTTCAGTGCTGCAGCTCATCCCAAAGACGGAAACAGAGTTGAGGTCAGAGCTCTGCCCAGGACACTCGAGTTGTTTCACTCCAACCTTAGCAAATCATGTCTTCACAGAGTCCGCTTTGCGCACAGAGATGCTCGTGTTGGGACAGGTTTCCGCCTCTAAGACATTCTAGACCAGTGATTCCCAACCACTGTGCTGTGAGAGATCATCAGGTGCACCGTGGGAAATTATCTAATTTCACTTAATTGTTCCAAAAATTATTTACTGCAAATAATTTGTCTTCGTTCGTCTATGCTGGCAACGTATAGTGACAGGCAGAACAATTAAATACTCTTACACTACATAGCAGCAGGTAGCTAATTAACCTGTGTATCTGCCTGTTGCCATTCAAACAATAGATTTAGTAATGCTTCAGGTGTGATAGCAAGGGATAAATATTTGAAAAGAAAAAGTGCACAATCCAAACTGGGTCGTGGAGAAAATTCTGACCCAGATGAAGGCCCTAGTACGAGTAGAGGTCAGAAGAATGCAAAAAAGGTGATTTTCCACAACCTATCTATGCGAGCTGTGCTTTTCAAGCATGACTGCTTTAAAAAAATAAAAAAGGAGAGTGACTCAGAGCTGCTGAGGAAGATCTTCGTGTGTGTCTTTCTTCAATTCCTGCGAGTATATCAGCTTTGTGTTCAACTAAACAGGCCCAGGTTTCACACTGAGTAAGTAAATTGTGAGCAAGTCGAGATGAGATGATCATTGTACTTCATGATACATACTTTTTGTGACATTTTTGTTTGGTGGTGTGCCGTGGGATTTTTTGAATGTAAAATATGTGCCACGGCTCAAGAAAGGTTGGGAAACACTGTTCTAGACAATTCTTGCCCCTTTTCCACCAAATCAGTTCCAGGGCTGGTTCGGGGCCAGTGCTTAGTTTGGAACCGGGTTTTCTGTTTCCACTGACAAAGAACTGGCTCTGGGGCCAGAAAAACCAGTTCCAGGCTAGCACCAACTCTCTGCTGGGCCAGAGGAAAGAACCGCTGAGTTGTTAAGACCAAAAACAATAACAAGACCGCGAAAGATTGCCATTTTTAAGCGACGAGAAGCAGCAGCTGTACAAACGCGAAATCATCCATTATTATTGTTGTTGCTGCTGCTTCTTCCGTGTTGTTTTTACTTCGATATTCATGCCAAACGTAGCGACATAACTGACGTATACAACGACAACTGACGTGGCTTCCCTTAGCACCGCGAGCTATGGAAAAGCAAACTGGTTCTCAGCTGGCTCGCAAGTTGAACGAGTTGTGAACCAGCACTGGCCCCGAACCAGCCCTGGAATTGATTTGGTGGAAAAGGCGTATCTGTCCTTCAACATTGTAGGAACAGTTTGGGAAAGACATACATATGGGTGTGATAGTCAGGTACGCATCCACAGACTTCTGTGCATCGATTTCAGAATACGTTTTCCGTCACTGGCCGATTCCCACCGCGATACCATGACACCGTTATATTTCCAGTCAAAAAGTTATCATACCGTCAAAGTATCAAACCGGAACAGTCCTACTGTTAGTGAGAGACTTGTGCAGGCTTAACTTGATTAAACCTGTCACTAATAATCACCAACTTGGACACGAGTGGAGCTAATACACTTAACCGTAGACAATATTGTACAGAAAACGGAAAATAAACTGAAGAAAGGCGCAATTATTGAGTAACAGAACAGTAGCTAGCTAAGCTAAGCAGTGATTAGCCACATTCCGGAGCTAGCCGTGTGCACTAATAATAATAAAATAAATAAACAATGCACTGTGTTGTCAATGTGCAACCTTGATTATGGTTTGTAAAGGAAAACCCGTTACTCCTGAGTTAGCACAAGAGTTAGCTGCTAGCGCTAATGAAACTGAACCTGCTGCGATTGAGGTGTTTAGCTAGCCGAAGCTAATGTGCACATAAACACACAATTCGTGCACAAAGCGGGTTTAAAGAGCACAGCTGCGAACACCAACCACACCTCTATACGACTGAAAACATAGCAACACGACGTCTGAGAGTGAAGCTAATCTGCTAAGCTAATGCTAATGCTAACGCTAGCTAACCAACTCAACAAAACAGCGGATGATCCGCGGCCTAGCCAAGTTCCAGCTAAAGCTAAAGCTAAACTAACTCACATCACCGCTTCGAGCTCAACGCGTCAACAGCCGCAACTCCGAGCCATTTATTTCTCTCGCCACATCCAGCATGAAGTGCACAGCACCGCACCGCACCTGAAATCCTTATCGCTTGAAGTCATCTTCTCCAGCAGGTTAGAGATGTGATACGAAGCACTCGCCATGTTTGCAGTGCTCTGTGTGTGTGTGAGTGACACGGCTTTGCTGCTAGCAACCACTTGTAAGTGTGAATGCCGTCTCCTCTGTTTCCTCTCTGCTGTACGCGGCTGTAAAGTAAAGCCCGGTTCTCCACGATTTCGTCGCTTTAACTCGGAACCAAGCGGTGATGAGCGGCTCTACAGACTCCAGGAGACTTTCATCCCGTTCCTCAGTTCGGCCGTTTGAATGAAGGCAGGTCCGACTGCACCGTGCAGGAGAGGGAGGAGCCGCGGAGCCACACCAGCAGCGCCGTTACTCGGGTCAAAGTTGAGGGGAAGAGCCTGTGGGCGGGATTTCACTTTGATTGACAGCTGAATTGTCGTATGGGGTCTGGAAGCCAACCCCCCGGAAATGGAAACTCAGTCTGTTGTTTTCTTTTTGCGACGCGGTAGTGTATTTACAAAGTAGACGCAGGGATGCAGTCGTGTATAAAAGACTTAGGCACATGTAAAGAAATACTGTAGACCAATATGGGTTAAACATAATTAAATGAAATTTTCAACATAAAAAAACTACAAACAGTAATCACCCAGCAAAAGTCAACATTTGGTATGAAACGGCCCTTTCGTTGAAAAAAAATTGAGCAGCGTCTACAATTATCGACAGCTTAACGATCTTTTGGCCATTGCAAAAGTAGAAAAGACTTTCAAGACATAAATTGTGCATGAATAATGACTCAGACTCCCACTGGGGGGGAAAAAAAGAGATGATTACCGATTACTTAGCGTATCTGATCGAGTGACACCGTTCCACAATTATCAACACCATTGTCTACGGTTATCGACACCTTTGTCCACGGTTATCGACACCGTTCCACAATTATCAACACTTTGTCCACAGTTATCGACACCGTTCCACAATTATCGACACTTTGTCCACAGTTATCGACACCGTTCCACAATTATCAAAACTTTGTCCACGGTTATCAACACTGTTCCACAATTATTGACACTTTGTCCACAGTTATCGACACTGTTCCACAATTATCGACACCTTTGTCCATAGTTATCAACACCGTTCCACAATTATCAACACCTTTGTCCACAGTTATTGACACCATTCCACAATTATCGACACCTTTGTCCACAGTTATCGACACCGTTCCACAGTTATTGACACCTTTGTCCACAGTTATCGACACCGTTCCACAGTTAGACACCTTTGTCCACAGTTATTGACACCTTTGTCCATCGTTATTGACACCTTTGTCCAAAGTTATTGACACCGTTCCACAATTATTGACACCTTTGTTCACAGTTATCGACACCTTTTCCACAATTATCGACACCTTTGTCCACAGTTATCGACACCGTTTCACAGTTATCGACACCTTTGTCCACAGTTATCGACACCTTTGTCCATCGTTATCGACACCTTTGTCCAAAGTTATTGACACCATTCCACAATTATTGACACCTTTGTTCACAGTTATCAACACTGTTCCACAGTTATCAACACCTTTTCCACAATTATCGACACTGTCCCACAATTATCGACACCTTTGTCCACAGTTATTGACACCGTTCTACAATTATCAACATCCAGATGATTATTTATGAAAAATAATCGGTATGTGGGCCCTGTGATGACCTGGCGACTTGTCCAGGGTGTACCCCGCCTCTCGCCCGTAGTCAGCTGGGAGAGGCTCCAGCTTGCCTGCAACCCTGTAGAACAGGATAAGTGGTTACGGATAATGGATGGATGAATGAATGAATCAGCATGTGGTATTAAGTTAACAAAACATAGTTTTTATTTAAAATTTGTTTTACACAGACTTATCTTTAGTACAAAATATCTTTTATATAAATATATGGATGTCGGTGCTTACGTAAATGAGGAAGTAATTATATTGTTTGTAAACAAATGAACTGATAATGTTTAACCCGTGTCAGAAAATCTTTTTGTTTCACTTTCTACCCACTTTCTAAGTATTTTCATAGATCACATTGTGTTGATCATTCGTTGTTGTTTGTATTAATTTCTAGTTTTTTAGTTTACCAATAAATGTCAACAGGGAATTGACATCATAACCACATGAAAATCCAGGTCAAAGGTCACATATCATTCCTCGAACCAAAATATAAAATGTCTACTGATATTGTAATATGTGGTAGATATTTACAACAAACTGCAAAAAAAAAAAATTCTGAATGGAATCGAAAAATCTGAATATTTCAAGCATGTAATTTTTTATATGCTAGGAATTTAATTCTGTTCTAATTCTATTTATTGCCATCGGATTCCAAATGCTCTATAAACATTCCATTCTGTTATGAATCAGAAGAAAAAAATTATTATAAATCACAGCACTTTTATTAAAAAAAAATACATCATCTACTTCAACAATGTTACGCAAAGATCGATCCATAACAGTTGAAAATGTCACTTAATTCCACAGGGTGTCGATAATGGTGGACACCGGTGAAAGTGATCACGATTATCGACACCTCACGTGACTTCTCAAATGCACGTTTAGACACAAAATGCCGACTGTCAAATGAAAGAGTAAGAAACAAAGTAGGTTTTGACAAGGAGATCATGAAATATCGGTGACTTTGAGAAGTAAAAACATGTCCATGATCTTTCCACCATGCTTACCTGTGATGATAACGTCCGGGTTTTCCTCAAACTGCTGATTGCGCTCAAAAAAATTCCATCTCAGGTAACAAGCTGTATCATCAGACGACAAGATCAAAGGGTGAGGGCGGGTCTTCCTATTGATTAATTAACCAATAATAACTGTTGTATCTGAAACTCACTATCGTAAAATTGTTTTTTATTGGTAAATCTGAAAAGGTGTCGATAATTATGGACTGTTGATAACTGTAGCCGCCGCTCTAGTAGTCTCAGGTACAATGAGTGCAGTTTTATAAGGAAATGAGCTGTAGGTTTTACTGAGCATCTTGCAGAACCAGCCACAGTTCTTCTGGACACTTTGACTAAAAATATCAAATATAAAAATATGAGAGGGTCAACGACCCATGTGACCTCGATGACTCTCCTTAGGGTTGCTTTTGGTCTACAAGAGGATAAATACCTGAAACTCCCCACTCGTCAGACAGAATTGAAGAAGCCTTTCAGATGAGAGGTGACATGTCTTCAAGGATTTCAAGCAAGTCCAGTTACCTTCTTTAGCACCTACGGATTACGATGACCTGAATGACTGAGAACGTTCACAGACAGATGTATTCATTTGTTTTTGCAATCTGTTGTATGGTATTGCAACAGACAATTCTCCTATGACACAGTGATACAGCTCTTCATGATGCTCTCAGTGGTCCTCATGTGGAATAGAGAAGATGGCGCTGTGTCCTCACCATAGTCTCATCAGGAAATGGAGACCCTGGTGGGACTTTTTTGTCTGGAGAGATGGTGTCAAGGGTCAGGTGAAGCAACTTGGAGACCTCTTGATTGTCACAAAAATCATGCTGTTGATATGATAACTGCAGATCTCCCTGAAGTTAATAATAATAACTCATCGACAAGTTGTTGTTTCTACACCAGTCTTCAAGCTGCTCCACCTTTTGTCTGGATGGTAAATTAGCTTTGTTCCTGATGAGGCTCACCATTGCCGTGCCTTTGACTGATGAAATCACCAAACTATGCTGGACTCAGGCACTTTGGGAGATCCATCCATTACCCATAACCACTTATCCTGTGCAGAGTCGCAGGCAAGCTGGAGCCTATCCCAGCTGACTATGGGCGAGAAGCAGGGTACACCCTGGACAAGTTGCCAGATCATTGCAGGGCTGAACCATAGAGACAAACAACCATTCACACTCACATTCACACCTACAGTCAATTTAAAGCCACCAATTAGCCTAACCTGCATGTCTTTGGACTGTGGGGGAAACCGGAGCACCTGGAGGAAACACACGCAGGCACAGGGAGAACATGCAAACTCCACACAGAAAGGCCCCCGTTAACCACTGAACCCAGAACCTTCTTGCTGTGAGGTGACTGTGCTAACCACTACACCACTGTGCCGCCACATTGGGAGATCCAGAACCTATCCCAGATACAGCATGGATGTGATGCCAGTCTGACACAGAGTCCCATTCTCACACACACACACACACACACATTCATGGACTCGATCACGTCTAGCATAGTCAATCCACATATCTGCATGTTTTTGAGAGGTGGGAGGAAACCAGAGAACCCAATGGAAACCCACATATACAAGAAGAACATATGCAACACCCCAGAGACAGTAGCCTGATCTGCATCACTGTGCCAGCCCTTTTTATATCAGTGGATGCAAAGTTGAAGCAGCATCATATTAAACTAGGCAGGATTATAGTCTATTTTTTCTGCCTGGTTTATGATTTTAAAGCCTGTGAAAACGCCATTCACTTCTGTAGCGCCGTGTACTGGTCCATGACTCAGTGGAAGACAGGAGCTTAAACATTATTTAGATTACACTGAGGGCTCTGTCACCAGTGCATGACACAGTCATACAGCGCGAAGCTACATTTCAGCTTCCAAATCTAACAAACGTTTTTATTACACACACACACAACTGCAATGGCTCTGTTCTGAGATAAGGACTTATCTGGACAATCTTGACTGCAATACAAATATTCCATTATATTGATAAAGTGCAATAAAATGCAAATAATAAAATATGATCACACTGACATTTTGAGTATTCAAGGCAACTGGTCCCAAATTGATTTCCAAAAGCTTTTTGATTACACTGGTGGCAATCTAGTGCCAATTTGTTTCCAATTTGCCATAAAAATCCTTTATGATTTCAAAGAATACCCACAACAGCTGTGTACCAAATGCCTCTTCGATGGACAGCAGGTGGCAAAGGCATAAAAGAAAATTGAGAAATGAGTTTAGTGTTGTGGGGAAGAGCATAACTTTTTTTTGCCGGACACATTTACTAGTTAACACTATGGGTTAACTAAAAGGCTAACTACTAGCTTACAGCTTTACGAACAAAGCACCAAAAAAAGAAGAGAAATTATCCATTCCGCACATATCCATCCATCCATCCATCCATCCATCCATCCATTATCTGTAGCCACTTATCCTGTCATACAGGGTCGCAGGCAAGCTGGAGCCTATCCCAGCTGACTACGGGCGAAAGGCGGGGTACACCCTGGACAAGTCGCCAGGTCATCACAGGGCTGACACATAGACACAGACAACCATTCACACTCACATTCACACCTACGCTCAATTTAGAGCCACCAATTAACCTAACCTGCATGTCTTTAGGGGAAACCAGAGCACCCAGAGGAAACCCACGCGGACACGGGGAGAACATGCAAACTCCACACAAAAAGGCCCTCGCCAGCCCACTGGGCTCGAAACCAGGACCTTCTTTCTGTGAGGTGACAGCGCTAACCACTACACCTCCTCTGTGGAGTGGAGGCCTCCGTCAGTCGTAATCAACGGGCACGTCTCATCAGTTGCAGTTGGAGCATCTTCGGCGGTGACTGAAGAGCCCAATCCTGAACTGGCAGGCAGGGTTGCAGATGTTGCAGACAAAGGTGGCATCTGTGCGTGGGGTCATACGCCTTTCTTTCCTTCAGGCCTGCTTGTTCTCAGCAGCATTAGCAAGCTTTTCTTCACCGAGCATGGTTTGCTGTTTCACTGCACCCTTCCAATTGCTGCGGTCAGCCACCAGCTCTTCCCAAGAGTTTATGTCAATGTCCAAAGCCTTCAGGTCCCTCTTGCAGACATCCTTGTATTGCAGTTGGGGGCGGCCAGTGTTCCTTTTGCCAGCCGCGAGTTCACTTTCAAGGATGTCCTTTGGTATGCGACCATCCTCCATGCGCCGTACGTGACCCAACCAACGCAGGCAGCATTGCCTGAGGAGGGTAACCATGCTTGGGAGACCAGCTTAAGACAGGACCTCGGTGTTTGGCACCTTATCTTGCCAGCTGATGTTCAGGATGCGGCGAAGGCAGCGTAGGTGAAAGGAGTTGAGTTTCTTCTCCTGCTTGGCATATGTGGTCTATGTCTCACTGCCATGGACCTCACATATACAGCAAATGTTATATTTTTGTTCAGAACTTTTCTGTACAATCAGAGGTCTCGAAGATTAAGGTGAAACATTCTGCCATTTCGGTACTGAGATAAATCTTCATGTTATAGTCTTTTTTTAGATAGCCATGTACCCTGTGTCCTAATTCCATTGGCTGGCAGCATCAATGATGTGTGAATGTGAAGTGTCAATCATGCACACAGTGTTCACATAGCAGCATGCATTCCGGCACTTGCTGTTTTATGCAAACTGAGGTAATGGAAACATATAGACCTGACCTCATTTCTTCTGAGGTGGACAAAAATACAGTACTAGGATGTAACTTTGCTGAAGTCGAGTTAATATCATTGGGAATAGCGTGAATGAGTAATTTATCCATTATTTAATCTAAGTCTTAAAGAGGAGAGGTTAAGCAAAATGAGCAAACTCTAATGCGATGTTAGTTCGATTCAAATTGAGGCTAAAAGATCTCTTAATTAAACAGACAGACAGTGACCCTGCAGCGGTGAATGACAAAGAAGACGAATGGGCGCAAATGGGGTTTAATGATGCACTTTCTGTTTACAAAGGTTCCCTGGGGCATTAATCAATTATCCCACGCTAACAGTCCCCCTTCTCTGTGTGTCACTTCCCCTCTCTCTCTATGGAATTTCAAAGCAATAACCCCTTCTCATTTTGATAAACTTCTGGCTTATGAAACGTTTAAGCAACTACATTCATTTTCATTGATAAGCCCTGACCTCAACTCATAGCACTTAATATATAATAAATGCCCTCTCCCACCCACTGTTCCAGTTACGAGTTATTACAGATGGAGCAAAGTCATTAATATGAATAGACCATAAATATGTCTGGTGCAATTACGTTATTTATTCAATGCAGAGAGCTTTAAGGCCCAATTCCCAGAGCTCTGTCTTTTAATGCACATTCATATGCATGCAAGCCTTTCAATTCCTCCTCATTCATCTTCACTATCACAAATGAGACTGCTGATTCACGTGGCGGAGGCACACAGCTCATTTCATTACCTATTCTCTCCAGCTTAACAAACAGCTCATCAAGGAGAATGGAAGGAAAACATTATGTTGACTATCCTCATGTGGCAAATTCATGGGAAAAAAATGCAATTGCACTTGCACTCTGTGCAAATGCTTTTTAATGTCCCTAGCTACCACCATTATGATTAACATCATTGCTATTTATATCACAGAACTGTCAAATTCTCAAATCTGATTGGTCTGATGGCAGCTCTGACGGCTGTAATTCAAATCACTAGTTTATACTGTATGTGCTTTTTATAATATATTTAAATAATATTGGATGGCGCTGAGCTGTCGAGTTGAAGACAAGTTCAATATCATGCTAGCGGAATGGAATAGAATAGAATAGAATAGAATACCTTTATTGTCACTATACACATGTACAATGAGATTAAAGCATCTCCAATAACAGTGCAAACAGCATGTAGAGAGGGAGAGAGAGAGGAAGGGGGGGAAGGGAAAAAAAAGGGGGGGTGTAAGGTGCACAGTCTGAGGTGTATGTGTTGTGTTACACATTATGGAGTGAGGTATTGCACATATAAAGTATTGCACAGAGACAGTCACATTGTGAATTATTGCACGAGAGAGTCACCTTATAAGATAAAATATTACACATTATGAATTATTGCAAGGTAAGGTAAGGTGCACAGACTTGAGGTGTATGTGCTGTGTGTAAGGTGCACAGTCCTGAGGTGCATGTGTTGTGTGTAAGGTGCACAGTCCTGAGGTGCATGTGTTGCGTTTCACATTTTGGAGTGTGGTATTGCACATTATAAAAGTATTGCATAGAGAGTCACCTTATAAAGTACTGCACATTTATAAATTAGTAAAATAGTAAAATAAAATAGAATATAAAGTCAGAGCATATCCGAGTTCAGGGCAGTTATGGCTTTTGGAAAGAAGCTGTTTTTTAATCGATTTGTCTTTGTCATGATGCACCTGTAGCGCCTCCCTGAGGGCAACAGGTCGAACAGATCAAAGCCAGGGTGGGAGCTGTCCTTGATAATATTCTTAGCTCTGCTAAGGCAGCGGGAGGTGTAAATGTCCATCAGGGAGGGGAGAGGGCAGCCAATGATCCTCTGTGCTGTCTTTACTACCCTCTGGAGCCTCTCCCTGTCTACAGCAGTGCAGCTGCCGTACCATACTGTAATACAGTACGTCAGTATGCTCTCGATGGATGAGCGGTAGAAGGTCAGCAGCAGGTTGGAGCTTAAGTTGTACTTCCTGAGGACTCTCAGGAAGTGTAGCCGCTGCTGAGCCTTCTTAATGACTGCTGTAATGTTCTCTGACATACCATGACAAAAAGCCAGCCAATATTGATTCTCATCTCATTATCTCTAGCCGCTTTATCCCGTTCTACAGGGTCGCAGGCAAGCTGGAGCCTATCCCAGCTGACTACGGGCGAGAGGCGGGGTACACCCTGGACAAGTCGCCAGGTCATCACAGGGCTGACACATAGACACAGACAACCATTCACACTCACATTCACACCTACGGTCAATTTAGAGTCACCAGTTAACCTAACCTGCATGTCTTTGGACTGTGGGGGAAACCGGAGCACCCGGAGGAAACCCACGCGGACACGGGGAGAATATGCAAACTCCGCACAGAAAGGCCCTCGCCGGCCACGGGGCTCAAACCCGGATCTTCTTGCTGTGAGACGACAGTGCTAACCACTACACCACCGTGCCACCCCCAGCCAATATTATTATTATTATTATTATTATTATACATACACACTCTTCATATCAGCATTCTCAAAGGCCAACGCTAGCGCCGTCAGCACAGGACTGAAGTCACCTTCCAGCCGGTGTAGTGTTTATCAGTAGTGTTAGCGAATGTTAATAAAGCAATCAAGCCAGTGCTATCGAGAGCAAGTAGTACAGACTAACGACCAAGAAACTAAGATTTCTGTCTCCAGACTCTTCTTCCACGCATGCTCACTACACTGTAAAAAAAAAAAATCTGTGTAATTTACGGTCAAATACTGGCAGGTTAACTGGTGACTCTAAATTGAGCGTAGGTGTGAATGTGAGTGTGAATGGTTGTCTGTGTCTATGTGTCAGCCCTGTGATGACCTGGCGACTTGTCCAGGGTGTACCCTGCCTTTCGCCCGTAGTCAGCTGGGATAGGCTCCAGCTTGCCTGCGACCCTGTAGAAGGATAAAGCGGCTAGAGATAATGAGATGAGATGAGATTTGTACTTTGTCCCAACTTTTTTGGAATCAGGGTTGTAAATTGATGTTTACCTGTGGTAAATTGTGTTGGTTGGACGTGCAAAAAAGAACTCGACCTATTAAAGCTGTGATATAACAAGAAGAGAGGAAAAACAGAGGGTTCTGAATCTCCAAATGATTAAATGCACGCAGGAGGTTACTTCGCAACCGGCAACAAAGAAAGCAGACATGATATTGGAAATAAAGCAAGTAATTTAAAGTTGTGTTTGAAATGATTTTGATATTTACTCAGGATTAAATTTTGATGTCAGCAGCATCCTTTATTTATTTGCTCCAACATTGTGTGGCTGTGTTAGGCGACACTATGAAAAGTGCTCCTGGATGTGGTTCTTCCTATTGTTCTTTACTAGCTGGCTGGGGCGGAGAACATCTAATCTCTTTCTAAACCTCTTTCCCTCTCCAGCCAATCTGTTGTCTTCCCTCTGCTCTCTCTCGTCTCCTCCTCTTCTCACGCTTGATTAACAGTGAGAAGGAACACAAAGCTCTCAGCAGGGGATTCTGGTTAGGGAAGTGGGTGTCGATACATTCATATGGGTATGTAGTGTATTTGTGGATGTGTGTATATTAATCTTGTCACAGATCTTTCTTTGAATCATGGATGCTATACATATAGTACTGTTTGGAATCTACTCCACATCTTCATGATGATATGAGACAACATTTCCCAGTCCTGACCCTGAAGTACCATTACCTGCCAGTTTGAGTGTTTTCTCTCCTATAATCTGTAATAACGTTTGTCATACCCAGCTAGACTGTCTCTTGAGGAATTAAAGACATTCCAGAATTACTCAACACTCCAGTGCAGAAATAACTTCACTCCTGGTTATCATGAGTCCAGTCCAGACACATGTTCCTTATTTTCGTTGGTTGCACATGAGATAAATCACAGGGCGGGATGATGGTGCCTCACAGCAAGAAGGTTCCAGGTTCAAACCTCATGGCCGACGGCGGCCTTTCTGTGTTGAGTTTGCATGTTCTCACCGTGTCTGTGTGGGTTTCCTCTGGCAGTCCAAAGACATGCAGATTTGGTAAAACACCCAACCATTGGGGTTGTACAAGACAGTGCATACTTAGTGCTGGTCCCAAGCCTGGATAGATTGGAGAGGGTGTCAGGAAGGGCATCTGGTGTAAAACCTATGCCAAATCAAATATGCAGAACAGATCTGTTGTGGCAGCCCTGAACGAACGGGAGCAGCTGAAAGAAGAAGAAGAAGAAGCACACTAGATAAATCCCACACTACTCCACACTCTCATTGTGAGGCTTTGTTATCATCCTTCTTTGTAATTATGAGCACTTTTATTCATACTGTTTGTCTGGTTTTTCTCCACATTGCTCTGTTTGTGTCCTGTTTTGAACACTGATTGTGCCATTTGTATCCAACTGCTTCCATCTCATCATGATACAGTAGTAGAAGGATACTGGCCCCAGACCTCCATGCAAAATATTTCAATCTCATTTATATTCTTAAATTTCTGCATGTAGAGTCCGTCTTCAGTTAAAGCCACATTTTCATTAGAAATGCATCACTTGACCTGCGGGAGCGTCTGAGACCATCCATACAGACGGCTGATGAAACAGTTGGTTTTCCCAATGAGGAATTTCTGCACAAACATTCAGATTTTGACTTTGGGAAGGTCATTTGCATGCTCAACATCCTTATCGGGACACTGATCAGCATCATAACCAACATGAGTGGTGAAGAGTTCTAGCCTGGACCCGCCCATCCTAAGCGTGACGCAACACGAGGGCCTGTTGCGAGCTTACATGTAGTCTGGCAAGGCAAGCTATCTACAGCTTTTCCAAGCTCCCGAAAAATCGGGAGCCAATCAACTTTGAGCATCTCCAACGGCCCTGGGTAGAGGCGTGTTCAAGGCAGTGATGTAGTAGAACTGCGACCGGAAGCCATAGATTGTTTCCAGAATCTATGCCGGAAGCGCTTCATTCACTAGAAACATTACGAACATGGAGCAGCGGCAAGCCTTTGACACAGCGGTAGATGCTGTACTGAAAGCATTCAACGGGAAGTTCTCACTGAAAACGGAGCAAAGAACAGCCCTGGAGGTATTTATCTTCTTCCTGTTACTCAAGCAGTTTCCGTCGCGTCACATACGTCAGAGGAAAGAGTGATGTGATTGGTTTAAGCTTCGTCACAGCCTTTTCTGGCTTCGACCAGTAGCAAACTGAGGCATTTCAGGGAGGCGGGTCAACCACGCCTTTGGGAAACGGTTGGGCTTAATATCTTTGCCAGACCAAATGCTCGCAGAGCTTTGAAGTCGCGTTAGCCAGACTAGAAGAGTTCACTTACACCTCTACTAGACAGAGACGTCCTGCTCAGATGAATCCTGATCCTGGTTCCTGAAATCAAATGCATTTCATTATAAGCAATTTGAATACAGAGAAGCTGAGGATGTCATCCTGAAGCCCATTATCATACCATTCATCCATCACCATCACCTTGAATGGCTCCATGTGGCATGTTTTCTGGAAGAGCAAAATGTTCCAGTTCTTCCATAGCCTGTATACTTATGTCATCGTTGTGTTGCCTAGCTCGGTGTATACGACAGCGTGTTCCAGCTCCGACCAATATCCAACAATGTCACAAGGCTATATCAGAACCCGATCAAATCTATGTGAAAGAGATGTCACACTGCTACAGATCAATGGTGTGCACACCAGATACAAACGTGGAACTCATGTTTCACAACCCACGCTGTTTTTAGGGAATCTCTAAACTTAATTGTATATAAGCCTGGTTTAAACCTCAGACTGGTTTAAATCAATAGATACAGTAAAACCTTATTGAACTGACTGTATCTTGGTTGTTGGATTTCCGTTTATTTTCAGTACAGTCTATGAAATGGATGAGTGTTGTGATGACATTTTAGGGCTATGATCTTCAAAACTTCATGACAAAGTCTTAATCTCCTGGTCAGGGCAACCAGGTTTTGAGTTAAAATATCCTGGTACTCATTGAACATCATGATGGGATCCACCACCATCCAACCACAATTTTCAGTTGGTTTGGGTGCTTTTCTTGTATGTAGCCTCCTTTTTTGAATAAAATATTTTATTTTGTTCTCATCTGACCAGAAGACAGATTTCAACTATAGTTTCAATGATCTTCTTCTTCTTTTGGAGGTTCCCGTTTATTCGGGGTCACCACAGCAGATCTGTTCTGCATATTCGCGGATCAGTGGATCTGTTTCCTCCCTAATCTATCCAGGCTTGTGCCTGGCATTAAATAATCACTGGCTTTTGTACCTAATCTGCATGTCTTTGGACCTGCACCTGGAGGAAACCCACGCAGATGCGGGGAGAACATGCAAACTTCACACAGAAAGGCCCCTGTTGGCCACTGGGCTCAAACCCAGAACCTTCTTGCTGTGCAGAGGTGGACAGTAACGAAGTACATTTACTTGAGTACTGTATTTAAGTACACTTTTTGAGTATCTGAACTTTACTTGAGTATTATTTTTTTTGGCAACTTATGACTTTAACTTCACTACATTTGAAAGGCAAATATCGTACTTTTCACTCCACTACATTTCTGTCAAGGTCCTTGTTACTTGTTACGATGAAGCAGCTTTGAAAATGGATGTTTTTTCTTTTTTTTTCTAAAATGTGATTGGTTTTTTGCAGGTGACACTGAGACAGCCGATCAGTAATCACTAGGGTCACGTCACGTCCATAGCCTGTATAAAATCAAGTTCAATGATTTCTCCACAGTGTTATTTGAACACGATCAGTTGATGGCAGAATGGAAGGAGGCGGTTCTTCTGGAGAATGTATGCACCCATGGCCATACCTAGAACCCATGTTTCAGTTTTCTGAAAGGATTAAAGATTCATTTCGTTTTAAAAGTTTGCTTTGTTTGCCGAAAACGAACCACATCACGGCCGACAAAAACTCACCATCCAACCTGCAGAAGCATATTGAGGTATATAAAGGTTTTATTCCAAGAGAAATCTTGCAATGAAGTTGTCTGTGCTTTTAGAGCTAGCGATAACGTTGCAATAGCGATGCAGTCTGGTTAGTCAAATGACTTTCGATGGATTTTCCCACCAAGTTGCTGTAGCCTTGTCCACGGCTAATGTTAACACATAGCTAGTTAATTTGGACGCTGTTAGTTAGCATGTAAAAACAGAGTTACGCTAGCATGAATAACGTTAACTTATCTGAAGTCCTTTCAGAAATATGTTTTCGCATAATCTTGCCAAATAAACAGAATGTAGAAATCTTTCTTTGAATTTGAGTTTGAAAAGAGTTTGCTAGCACATCAGGTGGAGCTTCACTGACTAGCTAGCTTAACGTTAAACCACCATGATGCACAGCATGCGTTCATTTTGTGAATTCACATTTCTGTCTTTGGTAAAGGCATTAGGTTTTGTAAGCGTTGTGGCAATAATACAACGATGCGTTGACAGAAAATGTACTTTTAATACTTAAGTATTTTTAAAAGCAAGTACTTCAGTACTTTAACTTAAGTAAAAACTTGACTGGACAACTTTCACTTGTATCGGAGTAACATTTGACCAGTGGGATCTGTACTTTGACTTAAGTAATGAAGTTGGGTACTTTGTCCACCTCTGTTGCTGTGAGATGACCGTGCTAACCACTACAGCACCGTGCTGCGCAACTGTAGTTTCAAAAATGCTTGTTGAAATTCAGCTGCTGAATTTTGTATGTTGTTTTGAGGAAGGATTTCTTTCTTGAAACCATTTCAAGCAACTTGTTATGGCATTGGTGTGTTGGTTTTGAAACTTCATTGTACCTCACGATTCTCCTCACAGTCTGATCACATGTCCAATTCCTGATATTTTGCAACTGAGACTTTTGAAAATCTAAATTTTTGTAACTTTTTTACAGCAATGATTGTGCTTATTTTTTATGAAGTACACATGAATCTTGATGAACTGATCTTGTGCAGGTAAATAACCATCTGTCTCTTTTCTGTTGAATGTTCTTTGGCTTTCCCCCAAAGGCAACAGTAGATCTTCTGGAAGCTGAGAGAAAAAAATTTGTTGGAAGATGAAAGATGAAATTAGTTGCATTTATTTTAAATATTCTCTCAGGCGGCACGGTGGTGTAGTGGTTAGCGCTGTCGCCTCACAGCAAGAAGGTCCGGGTTCGAGCCCCGTGGCCGGCGAGGGCCTTTCTGTGTGGAGTTTGCATGTTCTCCCCGTGTCCGCGTGGGTTTCCTCCGGGTGCTCCGGTTTCCCCCACAGTCCAAAGACATGCAGGTTAGGTTAACTGGTGACTCTAAATTGACCGTAGGTGTGAATGTGAGTGTGAATGGTTGTCTGTGTCTATGTGTCAGCCCTGTGATGACCTGGCGACTTGTCCAGGGTGTACAAGATAATAGTTTACAGGGTGTTATCCTGTTCTACAGGGTCGCAGGCAAGCTGGAGCCTATCCCAGCTGACTACGGGCGAAAGGCGGGGTACACCCTGGACAAGTCGCCAGGTCATCACAGGGCTGACACATAGACACAGACAACCATTCACACTCACATTCACACCTACGGTCAATTTAGAGTCACCAGTTAACCTAACCTGCATGTCTTTGGACTGTGGGGGAAACCGGAGCACCCGGAGGAAACCCACGCGGACACGGGGAGAACATGCAAACTCCACACAGAAAGGCCCTCGCCGGCCCCGGGGCTCGAACCCAGGACCTTCTTGCTGTGAGGCGACAGTGCTAACCACTACACCACATATGCAGAATTTTAAATGTATCTTATTTTGAGTGTTATGGATGGATTACTTACACTATTTCTTTTTTGTGTTGCCTTTAGGTCCTAAAATGTTTTGAAAGATGTTTCGTGAATGTTTTCTTGGTTCATCTTCTTTGTCAGTCAGGTGTATAGTTTGTTTGTGCACGCAAGTCAGTTAAGTAGTCAGCTTGTTTTCTGTCACTTCAGTCTTTATAAAGGTTGACATAAGTGCTTTTATACCCAATGGAGTGCGACGTCTGGTTGGAACCATTGAAGTTGTGAGTGACCATTAAGTGCTGTACTAACAATAGCTTTGCGAAGATCTGAGATTTATACAGCGTTTACAGTCTCTTGCTTTCGAATGTTAACGTTAAAGCTAGACGGCCTTTCGATTTCATAAAATCGGTGAAATTTAGTTCCCTCTGAAATTTGGTCATTGTGATATATGTTTATTTCTGTATCTATCTCACAAAATATCAGGCCTTTCTGTGGCTGGGAAGTTATTTAATTTGAGGAGATTCCCTAGCAAATAATGTGCATGAAATCGCTCGCTTCACACAGTCAAGCAGACAGAGGAAGTCCGTGTTCGCGTGCGCAGGTTTACCACCTTCTTCTTCTTCTTCTTTTGGGTTTTACAGCAGCTGGCATCTACAGTGTTGCATTACTGCCATCTACAGGTTTACCTTTGACCGTGCACTGACAGTTACATCATTCTGTCGCTAAACGAACAGCTGATCACACCGAGGTGCTCGCTGACCACCGATTTCTATTAGTTTGGTCCTGCGTTTCCTTTCCTTTGTATCTAACATAACATCTTTTCTTCTCACTTTCCGTTACTGTAATCGGTCTTTCACGTTTCATTTGCACACTCACATCCTCCATTTTTCTCTCCTGTTTCAAATTTGTATCCCACAATGCCGTGAACAAACGGGGAAAGCCCACAACGTGATGCATGTTGTAGTATCTTGAATTGCATCATGGTGAAGCAGGAAAAAATAATGGAGAATTTAAGGCCATGTGGCCCGAAATTCATTAATTGTTCTATTTAAAAAATAATCATAAAATTGGAAGTCTGTGATTCAAATTCAGTAGCTTTTGGTCCACTAAACAAAAATAATTGGGTGGCAGGGAAAATTCTTTTTTTATGACCTAAACTTGAAAAATCTGAAAGGCAGTCTACCTTTAAAGGAGCTACAGGAATATCTGGCACAAGTACTGATCACTTCAATCTCTTGTATTCTTCTCATGGCTAAAAAGCACGCGAAGCACACATCCAAGTCACCAAAGGAATGGCTTCTGAAGAAGAAGATCAGTGTTTGGGATGACCCAGTCAGAGCTCAGATCTAGATCCTATCGCAAAGCTGTGGAATGACTTGAAGAAAGCTATGCACAGGAAATCCGCTCGCAATTTAATAGATGGGAGGGACACAGCAGTTATTTAAAAATATATCGCGTCCAAATGGGCAACGATCAGTAAAATATCAGGTCCATATGGCAACGCAACGCTTGCTGAAAACGATGCAATACACATGCCACACCTCTAGGGGCGCTGTAAGACGGTCCCTTCGGAGACACCAGAACAATAGAAGAAGTAAGGACGCATGCGCATAAACTATTATGCGCGAGACTTCATATTAGCCACAAAGTCAGGAAAATCTGTTCGTAAAATTACATTATAATGACCAAATACAATGAAAAGTATTTTTCCAGTCTCACCTGTGAAAGGTAATCCCATGTGATCTCGTTTGGACGGCAAACCTGTTGGTACAGTTAAACGCAGCTAATCTTTATTCTCCGCTTTGACCTATCCAATATGGCAGCGAGGACGACGTATGATTCTACGCGGAAGGCGGCATCTTTAATGGTCCGGAATAAATTGAATGCTACACGTTGATGGATTAATTTGTTGTTTCTCACCTGTGAAAGGTAATCCCATGTGAGCTCGTTTGGACGGTAAACCTGTTGGTACAGTTAAACGCAGCACATGAATCTTTATTTTCCGCTTTGACCTATCCAATATGGCAGCGAGGATGACGTATGATTCTACGCGGAAGGCGGCGTCTTGAATGGTCTGGAATAAATTGAATGCTACACGTTGATGGATTAATTTGCTCTTCTACGCCCTTTTTGAGGAATGTATTGTAGGACTTAAACCAACATCTGAAGAGGTGAGATCGCTCCTTTTTTTCCCTATTTTTGCTGGCGGGATTGACTCTGCCCTAAGGGCAGAGTCTCTCTCTCTCTCTCTCTCTCTCTCTCTCTCTCTCTCTCACTTTGCACCATTACACAATAAATATTCACAGTGAAAATATTTTGTCAGCGCGTTTCATGAACCACGTTATAGGATTTGTTGACAACTCGCATCGAGTTCGTTACGCTTCTACCCGGCGTGAAGCACTCACAGTTATGTGGTTGTGACATCATCGTAAACAAATCCGTTCTACTCATCCAGACGACTTCACAACGGCAATGTTGCCAGATCTTTCCACTCTGGAACCCGTTCTCAAAAAGATTGCGTTTTGGGCACCCAAAACGCCGGTGCCGTGTGGACGCCAGGCCTAAACGATAAGCAATTGTATCGGAGTCACCTGAATCCGTTGCCGTGTGGACAGGGCCTTAAATGTTGAAACTGTCTTCACTGTTCTTCAAGTATTGATTTAAAAAAAAAAATCTGTGCATTTTGAAATAGGTAAGGTGGATCATTTAAAAAATAATAATAAAAAATTTGCCCAAATGCTGTAGGGATAGAACTTTCAGTGCTTTACAGGTCATTACTAATTTTATAATCAATGTAAAATTTTACTGGAAGCCAATGTAGTGTGGATGGAATGGGAGCAATACAGCATGATGAAACATTCTGGTTCTTGTAAAGATAAGGCATTACAATAGTCCAACAACCATGCCCTAGTTTTATTCTGCAGCATGTAATATCATTGTGTATATATATATATATATATATATATATATATATATATATATATATATATATATATATATACACACACACACACACACACACACACACACACACACACACACAGTGGTGCTTGAAAGTTTGTGAACCCTTGAGAATTTTCTATATTTCTGCATAAATATGACCTAAAACATCATCAGATTTTCACACAAGTCCTAAAAGTAGATAAAGAGAACCCAGTTAAACCAATGAGACAAAAATATTATACTCGGCCATTTATTTATTGAGGAAAATGATCCAGTATTACACATCTGTGAGTGGCAAAAAGTATGTGAACCTTTGCTTTCAGTATCTGGTGTGACCCCCTTGTGCAGCAATAACTGCAACTAAACGTTTCCGGTAACTGTTGATCAGTCCTGCACACCGGCTTGGAGGAATTTTAGCCCATTCCTCCGTACAGAACAGCTTCAACTCTGGGATGTTGGTGGGTTTCCTCACATGAACTGCTCGCTTCAGGTCCTTCCACAACATTTCGATTGGATTAAGGTCAGGACTTTGACTTGGCCATTCCAAAACGTTAACTTTATTCTTCTTTAACCATTCTTTGGTAGAACGACTTGTGTGCTTAGGGTCGTTGTCTTGCTGCATGACCCACCTTCTCTTGAGATTCAGTTCATGGTCAGATGTCATGACATTTTCCTTTAGAATTCACTGGTATTGAGGTATTTCACCTGACGTCACAGGGTCACGTGACGCCCCGGTGTCCGCCATTTTGAACGTCAAGCTAGCTAATGTCAACAACAGTAGCTAGTATATTACTGTAGCAATGTTTACGTTCAGTCATTTGGATGACTGTTAAAACCTTTCAGTCTCAAGTTTTTCCTTTACTGGATTTACTAGTTTACTGAGCTAGCCCGCGCCGGCCGCCGGGGAGCTAGCGCGCGCCGGCCGCCGGCAGGCTAGCGCGCGCTAACTCCCAGCTTGCCCGAGCGCGCTAGCTCAGTAAACCAGTAAATCCAGTAAAGGAAAAACTTGAGACTGAAAGGTTTTAACAGTCATCCAAATGACTGAACGTAAACATTGCTACAGTAACATACCAGCTATAATGTTGTTGACATTAGCTAGTGCTAACAGCTAGTTGCTAATACACTGCTACAACTACACCGACCCTAATAATACAGTTCTTAGTCATTGCCTGGTAACAGCAAATTTATAACGGGCCATGTCTCAACAGACTAAGAAGTTATTTCAATGACATTTAATAACATTTTGTTTATCCTGAGGACCGAAAGTAAATGAAAATGTGAACAAACCTTAGCTGTAATAAGATGGCGACCACCGGCTCCAGGGACGACCCGCTGATGTAGGCATGTTACCCAGCCTGACACAAAATATTTGTAGGCATCCAAACTCCTATACGCTTTCAGATCAATACCTGTGTATGGCGATGGGTTTTTAACGACATAGGTATACAGATCATGTGGGCCGAAGTCAGGTAAAGACGAGGGCTTTGTGTACTTCCGTACGTCAGTGAGCAATCCTGGTGGAAGCAGGTAAATGTCGTTCTCTAAGCCTGCTAACCTCAATTTTTGCAAATACCTCTCCCTCTGCTCGCCCTGTAAATGCCCTACGTCGCTGGATAGTGAAGGTGTTTTCTGCATCTCGCTTCTTTTTCTTTTATGTTTTTCGTTTGTCGCCTTCCTCGCATTCAAACTGATTCGAGCCGTGCCGTCCAAAATGGCAGCATCACATGACTTGGTCACGTGGGTGAAATACCTCAATAATTCAGAATTCATTGTTCCGTCAATGATGGCAAGCTGTCCTGGCCCAGATGCAGCAAAACAGACCCAAACTATGATTCTACCACCACCATGTTTCACAGGTGGGATAAGGTTCTTATGCTGGAATGCAGTGTTTTCCTTTCTCCAAACATAACACTTCTCATTTAAACCAAAAAGTTCTATTTTGGTCTCTTCCGTCCACAAAACATTTTTCCAATAGCCTTCTGGCTTGTCCACGTGATCTTTTGCAAACTGCAGATGAGCAGCAATGTTCTTTTTGGAGAGCAGTGGCTTTCTCCTTGCAACCCTGCCATGCACACCATTGTTGTTCAGTGTTCTCCTGATGGTGGACTCATGAACATTAACATTAGACAATGTGAGAGATGCCTTCAATTGCTTAGAAGTCACCCTGGGGTCCTTTGTGACCTTGCCGACTATTACACGCCTTGCTCTTGGAGTGATCTTTGCTGGTCGACCACTCCTGGGGAGGGTAACAATGGTCTTGAATTTCCTCCATTTGTACACAATCTGTCTGACTGTGGATTGGTGGAGTCCAAACTCTTTAGAGATGGTTTTGTAACCTTTTCCAGCCTGATGAGCATCAACAACGCTTTTTCTGAGGTCCTCAGAAATCTCCTCTGTTCGTGCCATGATACACTTCCACAAACATGTGTTGTGAAGATCAGACTTTGATAGATCCCTGTTCTTTAAATAAAACAGGGTGCCCACTCACACCTGATTGTCATCCCATTGATTGAAAACACCTGACTAATTTCACCTTCAAATTAACTGCTAATTCCAGAGGTTCACATACTTTTGCCACTCACAGATATGTAATACTGGATCATTTTCCTCAATAAATAAATGACCAAGTATAATATTTTTGTCTCATTTGTTTAACTGGGTTATCTTTATCTACTTTTAGGACTTGTGTGAAAATCTGATGATGTTTTTGGTCATATTTATGCAGAAATATAGAACATTCTCAAGGGTTCACAAACTTTCAAGCACCACTATATATACACACACACACACACACACACGCATACAGTGGGGCAAAAAAGTATTTAGTCAGTCACCAATTGTGCACGTTCTCCCACTTAAAAAGATGAGAGAGGCCTGTAATTTTCATCATAGGTACACTTCAACTATGAGAGACAAAATGAGAAAAAAAAATCCAGAAAATCACATTGTCTGATTTTTAAATAATTTATTTGCAAATTATGGTGGAAAATAAGAATTTGGTCAATAACAAAAGTTCATCTCAATACTTTGTTATATACCCTTTGTTGGCAATGACAGAGGTCAAACGTTTTCTGTAAGTCTTCACAAGGTTTTCACACACTGTTGCTGGTATTTTGGCCCATTCCTCCATGCAGATCTCCTCTAGAGCAGTCATGTTTTGGGGCTGTCGCTGGGCAACACGGACTTTCAACTCCCTCCAAAGATTTTCTATGGGGTTGAGATCTGGAGACTGGCTAGGCCACTCCAGGACCTTGAAATGCTTCTTACGAAGCCACTCCTTCGTTGCCCAGGAGGTGTGTTTGGGATCATTGTCATGCTGTAAGACCCAGCCACGTTTCATCTTCAATGCCCTTGCTGATGGAAGGAGGTTTTCACTCAAAATCTCATGATACATGGCCCCATTCATTCTTTCCTTTACATGGATCAGTCGTCCTGGTCCCTTTGCAGAAAAACAGCCCCAAAGCATGATGTTTCCACCCCCATGCTTCACAGTAGGTATGGTGTTCTTTGGATGCAACTCAGCATTCTTTCTCCTCCAAACACGACAAGTTGAGTTTTTACCAAAAAGTTCTATTTTGGTTTCGTCTGACCATATGACATTCTCCCAGTCCTCTTCTGGATCATCCAAATGCTCTCTAGCAAACTTCAGACGGGCCTGAACATGTACTGGCTTAAGCAGGGGGACACGTCTGGCACTGCAGGATTTGAGTCCCTGGCGGCGTAGTGTGTTACTGATGGTAGCCTTTGTTACTTTGGTCCCAGCTCTCTGCAGGTCATTCACTAGGTCCCCCCGTGTGGTTCTGGGATTTTTGCTCACCGTTCTTGTGATCATTTTGACCCCACGGGGTGAGATCTTGCATGGAGCCCCAGATCGAGGGAGATTATCAGTGATCTTGTATGTTTTCCATTTTCTAATAATTGCTCCCACAGTTGATTTCTTCACACCAAGCTGCTTACCTATTGCAGATTCAGTCTTCCCAGCCTGGTGCAGGTCTACAATTTTGTTTCTGGTGTCCTTTGACAGCTCTTTGGTCTTGGCCATAGTGGAGTTTGGAGTGTGACTGTTTGAGGTTGTGGACAGGTGTCTTTTATACTGATAACGAGTTCAAACAGGTGCCATTAATACAGGTAACGAGTGGAGGACAGAGGAGCCTCTTAAAGAAGTTGTTACAGGTCTGTGAGAGCCAGAAATCTTGCTTGTTTGTAGGTGACCAAATACTTATTTTACCGAGGAATTTACCAATTAATTCATTAAAAATCCTACAATGTGATTTCCTGGATTCTTTCCCCCCATTCTGTCTCTCATAGTTGAAGTGTACCTATGATGAAAATTACAGGCCTCTCTCATCCTTTTAAGTGGGAGAACTTGCACAATTGGTGGCTGACTAAATACTTTTTTGCCCCACTAGCTGAGCAATATTGAGATGAAAAAGGCTTCAGGTGATATGATCTACATGATCTTCAAACAAGTGTCAGTAACCACGCCAAGGTCTTATACTTCTACGCATGATGTAACTGAAAGGCCATCCAAAGGTCCAGAGGTACTACAAAATCCAGAAGCTTACTTCTTGTGAGAAAAGTCAGACAGTTGAGTATCACCTTAAAACCATCCATCCTTCCATTATCCGTAACCGCTTATCCTGTGCAGGGTCGCGGGCAAGCTGGAGCCTATCCCAGATGACTATGGGCGAGAGGCGGGGTACACCCTGGACAAGTCGCCAGATCATCGCTGGGTTGACACATAGATACAAACAACCATTCACACTCACATTCACACCTACAGTCAATTTAGAGTTAGCCTAATCTGCATGTCTTTCAACCGTGGGGGAAACCGGAGCACCCGGAGGAAACCCACACAGACACAGGGAGAACATGCAAACTCAACACAGAAAGGCCCTCGTCGGCCACTGGGCTTGAACCCAGAACCTTCTTGCTGTGAGGCAAAAGTGCTAACCACTACACCATCATGCCACCCGCTTTAAAACCTTTAAAGGAACAGTCCACCGTACTTCCATAATGAAATATGTTCTTCTCTGAATTGAGACGAGCTGCTCCGTACCTCTCCGAGCTTTGTGCGACCTCCCAGTCAGTCAGACACGCTGTTACTCCTGTTAGCAATGTAGCTAGGCTCAGCATGGCCAATGGTATTTTTTGGAGCTGTAGTTAGATGCGACCAAACTCTTCCACGTTTTTCCTGTTTACATAGGTTTATATGACCAGTGACATGAAACAAAGTTCAATTACACAAATTGAAACGTGGCGATTTTCTATGCTATGGAAAGTCCGCACTATAATGACAGGCGTACTAACACCTTCTGCGCGCTTCGACAGCGCATTGATACCTTCACTCTGAGTTTGTATGTGATGCAGTGCCGTCTAAGGGCCCTAAGATCACGGGCCCCCAGTATGGTTTTTCGGCCTTGACCCTTACAGACAGAGATTCTTCCAGATTCTCTGAATCTTTTGATGATATTATGCACTGTAGATGATGATATGTTCAAACTCTTTGCAATTTTACACTGTCGAACTCCTTTCTGATATTGCTCCACTATTTGTCGGCGCAGAATTAGGGGGATTGGTGATCCTCTTCCCATCTTTACTTCTGAGAGCCGCTGCCACTCCAAGATGCTCTTTTTATACCCAGTCATGTTAATGACCTATTGCCAATTGACCTAATGAGTTGCAATTTGGTCCTCCAGCTGTTCCTTTTTTGTACCTTTAACTTTTCCAGCCTCTTATTGCCCCTGTCCCAACTTTTTTGAGATGTGTTGCTGTCATGAAATTTCAAATGAGCCAATATTTGGCATGAAATTTCAAAATGTCTCACTTTCTACATTTGATATGTTGTCTATGTTCTATTGTGAATACAATATCAGTTTTTGAGATTTGTAAATTATTGCATTCTGTTTTTATTTACAATTTGTACTTTGTCCCAACTTTTTTGGAATCAGGGTTGTATATCAGGCAAGAATGGGGCAACATTTATCTTTCAAAACTACAGCAATTGGTCTCCTCAGTTCCCAAACATTTACAGAGAGTTGTTAAACGTCGAGGTGATGCAACACAGTGGTAAACAAGCTCCTGTCCCAACTTTTTTTTAAATGTGTTACTGACATCAAATTCAAAATGAGCATATATTTTTGGGCGCATCGTGGCTCAGGTGGATAAGGCGCCATACCATAAATCCAGGGACCCGGGCTCAATTCCGGCCCGAGGTCATTTCTCGATCCCTCCCCGTCTCTCTCTCCTGCTCATTTCCTGTCTCTGCACTGTCCTATCCAATAATAAAGGTGAAAAAAGCCCCAAAGAAAAAAATTAGCATATATTTTTCAAAAAACAATACAATTTCTAAGTTTCAACCTTTGATATGTTGTCTTTGCTCTATTTTCAATGAAATATCAGGTTTCCATGATTTGCAAATTATCACATTGTAAACTGTAAATAAAAACACAGTGTCCAAACTTTTTTGGAATTGGGGTTGTAAAAGGTTCATCAGTATGCCTGCTAGTTTGCTCGAATCTGAACCTCACTGGTTGAAATGCATTATATTTGAATACACTATCACTAAAAAAAAAAGAAAAGAAAGAAAGAATCCGTTTTCAAACATTGTGTAATAAAGGTTTGCTTGAAAGGACAATCATGTCACATCCCACTGAGCCTTAGATAGATTGAGCCAAACAAAGTTCTTCAGCAGCCCAAACTTCAGACTGATTATTACTCAGTCCTTATGTGTTACCCATGTCTCCTCCAATAGAGCTCGATGCCCTTCCTATCAGCTCTGACCTTTCCTTTATTGATTCATCTCAGTGTCTGACTTTCTCACACTCTCTCTGAACCTTTGTGCTCTGCAGGTACAGTATGTGTAGTGGGAACCGTAGATGAGTATTTCTGAAGAATGTCTCTCACCAACACCCAAGGCACGACAAATTTGGTCGTCTTATTATTTTTTTCAGCAATAGATATCCTAATCAATGACGCTATCTTTGACAGTTGATTGCTCATCTCATCTCATCATCTCTAGCCGCTTTATCCTTCTACAGGGTCGCAGGCAAGCTGGAGCCTATCCCAGCTGACTACGGGCGAAAGGCGGGGTACACCCTGGACAAGTCGCCAGGTCATCACAGGGCTGACACATAGACACAGACAACCATTCACACTCACATTCACACCTACGGTCAATTTAGAGTCACCAGTTAACCTAACCTGCATGTCTTTGGACTGTGGGGGAAACCGGAGCACCCGGAGGAAACCCACGCGGACACGGGGAGAACATGCAAACTCCACACAGAAAGGCCCTCGCCGGCTACGGGGCTCGAACCCGGACCTTCTTGCTATGAGGCGACAGCGCTAACCACTACACCACCAGTATTAATTTTTATTTTATTAATTTAATTTCATTCATGCAAACTGAGGATAATTAAATTCTCTCATTCAAAATGCATACTTCATAAAACCAAAAATGTAGTCTTTTTGCTCTCAAGAGAATTGATTATTAAAATATATATATATGGGATTTTTTTTTCAGTCTTCTTCTGTAATGTTGTTCGAATTAGGCATAGAAATTAGCAAGTAAAATTTCATGAATGTAGCTCATCTCAAAACTCTGTGATGGCAACACCAGGAAAAGCTCAAGTCAAAGTAGTCTTAAAGTCTTAAAGTGCTCTGTCATAATGCCAAAGCCAGCACCATGGCTGCGAGAAGCGGTTGTGGATTAGAGCTGACTCTGCACTACATTTCCTCAGGCATGCCAGCCTAATGCAGCACAAACTCCTGTCATGCCTCCTGATTTCACTTCTGCCAGCAGTTATTTTGATTCATGGAACATTGGGATGTTTGAGAAGACTTATGTCAGAGGACTAAATAAAGACAAACTTATAGCTCGCTGTTTTGGAGAATATGTTCATGGAGCACGTCGGATTAAATGAGAAGATGATTACAGAAGAACTTTTAATTCGTGAGATGATAATGTTTCCAGATCATTTTCGATGTATATTATAGACCAGAAATGTGGTCTTGATGGTCTTCTCATCTCATCTCATTATCTCTAGCCGCTTTATCCTGTTCTACAGGGTCGCAGGCAAGCTGGAGCCTATCCCAGCTGACTACGGGCGAAAGGCGGGGTACACCCTGGACAAGTCGCCAGGTCATCACAGGGCTGACACATAGACACAGACAACCATTCACACTCACATTCACACCTACGGTCAATTTAGAGTCACCAGTTAACCTAACCTGCATGTCTTTGGACTGTGGGGGAAACCGGAGCACCCGGAGGAAACCCACGCGGACACGGGGAGAACATGCAAACTCCACACAGAAAGGCCCTCGTCAGCCGCAGGGCTCGTACCCGGACCCTCTTGCTGTGAGGCGACAGCACTAACCACTACACCACCGTGCTGCCATCATGAGGAATATTAGATACCATTCTATCCACATTCACTGGATATGAGCAATCGTGTGCTCTGATTGGTTACTCTACTACGAGGCTATCAGCTCATATACCGTGAGTGTCAGGTGTGCGAGAGAGGTGGATGTAAACGCAGAAGTGTTTATTATAATACTGTGCGATCTGTACAGGAAGTGCAGGAAAGCACACACAAAAGCAAACAGTCCAAATTGGCAGGCGAGGTCAAACAGGAAAACAGGCAAGAGGTCGATCGAGGCGCGAACGGGATATCGGAGGCAAAACGAGGACGAGAACTAGAACCAGGAACAGGAGTCGAGAAACCAGGAAAATCAGAAATACGGGAAACAAGGCTCGGTAATGTGCACTGAACGTGGCGTAATACTTCGCATCGCATTACCTTCAGCGCAATCCTTAAATAGCCCAATATTTAGTTCATTGATTGAGGACAGGTGTGCCTCGTTCACAGCGTGCGTACTGGAGCTCGTTTGGCGAGCGCGCGGGGCCCGAGGCGCACCTTCAGGTGCATACGCCAAGGCGCGTAGGACTGACAGTGAGTAGAGAAAAACAAAATGGCGGCGCGTGTTACTGAACCAACCAAGGGTGAAATAAAAACTCTACTCAAAAACAAAACCCCAAAAAATACAAAAAAGCAACAAAATATGGAATAAAAGTATTTGATGGTAAGAACCTATCTTTTTTTTTTTTTCAAGAATTATTTTTATTATTATTCTCACATTTTTCGCAAATTGCTACTGTCATTTCTCCAGTTGGGCGGCACGGTGGTGTAGTGGTTAGCGCTGTCGCCTCACAGCAAGAAGGTCCGGGTTTGAGCCCCGTGGCCGGCGAGGGCCTTTCTGTACGGAGTTTGCATGTTCTCCCCGTGTCCGCATGGGTTTCCTCCGGGTGCTCCGGTTTCCCCCACAGTCCAAAGACATGCAGGTTAGGTTAACTGGTGACTCTAAATTGACCGTAGGTGTGAATGTGAGTGTGAATGGTTGTCTGTGTCTATGTGTCAGCCCTGTGATGACCTGGCGACTTGTCCAGGGTGTACCCCGCCTTTCGCCCGTAGTCAGCTGGGATAGGCTCCAGCTTGCCTGCGACCCTGTAGAACAGGATAAAGCGGCTACAGATAATGAGATGAGATGAGATGAGATGAAATGAGATATGAGATTTCTCCGGTTTGTTTACATTCTAAGTGGAAATGAGTTTGTCGGACGTTTTGTAAAAAGGTTTTATTAATCGAATTTGCTCCGTTTTGCAAAATCCAGTGAATGTGGACAGAATAAAACAGTTATTCCACTCAATCTTGTCATACATGGTTTATAGCCGACTCGGTGCTACGTGCCTCATCAGTTATCAGCTCATGTACAACTTGATTTCGTGGAATAACTGTTAAATGTTTCCTTTACTAAAGATTATTATAACTTGCTAAAATAGCTTCTTCTTTTTTTTTTTTACAGCATAGAAAGCTTGTGACTGGAATAATGCAAGCAAAATTACCACCTGACCTTGACTACAAGCCCCCGAAAAACAATATTAGTTGGAAGGTAATCCTCTCCAAAGGCAGACTCTATTAATTTTTTTTCCAATTTCGTACCCAAATATATATCAAGGCAGCACGCTTCTTTTTGGCTTTCCTCCCATTCTTTTTTTCTGCTCCTGTGCCCTGGCTTCCTCTGCCTTTTAATATCAGACTTACATCAGCTTGCTGCCTGCGAAGAGGAAGCTGACTGACACTGGTATTTTATTCTGCCACACAAACAAGTGGTGAAACGGGCAGTAAAGCATTCTGATTGAAGTAGAAATCATATTGCCTTTGATTGCTCTGGGAAAGTTGAAACGCTGCCAGTGCCTCATGAATCACTTTGTGTCAGGCAGGAGGCAGGTACGAGCCAATAGGACAGACCTTTTACAGCTCTAGATGCACGCAGTCCCTGCTACATGCCTAGAACTCAAGCTTGTCATGATCTGTTGCCAGAATCTCTGTCAATAATTTCCCTTTCCTTTCATTCATCCTTCCCTCCTTCCCATTTGTAGTTTCATAGGATATTTAGTCAAACTATCATCAATATAATTTGAATGTATGTATTAAGACATTAATTAGGTATTGACGGGCATGGTGGTGGAGCAGATCGTGTTGCCGACTCAAAGCTCCAGGGTCCCTGGTTTGATCCTGAGCTCAGGTTACTGTCTTTGTGAAGTTTCACATGTTCTCCCCATGCCCATGTGGGTTTCCTCCAAGTTCTCCAGTTTTGTCCAACCTTCCAAATATGCTTGTAGAGACTGTTGATCTCAAAGTGTGTGTGTGTGTGTGTGCTGTCATCCCATTCAGGGTGTCTTCCTACCTCTCCACTGAAATGAAACCATAAGTTTTGATTACAGCTAGTGTGTACATAGGTTTGCCATAAAATGGTGGGAGTTTGGAACGAGACCGTCAATGACGGCGTAGCTCACTCCGGCCCCATCGAATCCGGAGAGAACGATCTAAAGTGGGCCAACTTGAGCAATAAATGTTGCAAGCTATATACAAGCTACATATAGAAGCTATAGACACCCTAGGAATACAGAAAGAATCCAAAATGGCGAGGAATTGACTGAGAAGAAAGAGGCGATTTTTTTTTTGTTGACCAGCTCATTAAGTCTTAATTAGTCCATAACTTCATTAATAATTGCAATTATGCAAATTTGCATAGAAGCTATATACACCCCAGGCAGACCTACCTTCCTGCCAAAAAGAATAAAAATCAGTGAAGAATTGAGATAGAAGAAGCGATTTTCGTCAAATTTGGACGACGCCAGATGGACGAAGGATGACAGACAACACATGATGGCATAAGCTCATCGCCTGTCAGCCGGAAGAGCTAATAATCCCACAGGATCCCAAGCAGCCAGTGGCAAGGCAGGTGGCAAAGTGGGTTAAATGTGTACCTGTGTGATTGTCTGTACGCTCTGCTATGTGATACTTTGGATTATCTAAATTGCATTGATGACAAGCGTGGGCTGTTATTTTTAGCTCTCGATAACACTGTAGTTTTACTTTGAAAGTGTTATAATTTATGTGACTCCAATTATTTTCATTTCAGACTGATCCTCATGAAAAAAAAAGTTCATATTTTTTCCAATAAAGGTTAAGATCGCATACGTGACAGAACCCTTCTTTTCTTTTTCTCTTTCTCTCACCCTGCCACTTACGCTCCTTTAATCCCAGGTGGTTTGTGACAGCATTCGCTCAGATGCTCAACAGAAGCAAGTCAGAATCACTAAAGGTCAGAATAGTGAATCAGCCTTGGCTTAAAGACTGTTATTAGCATTGACATTTAAGAGAAAGTGTGCCGTCATACGACTCACCTGGTTGCATAATTTTAGAACACAGTTTTCTGTAATGGTGTGATGAAGAAGAAGAAACACTCAAGCAGAGTGAAATTCATCCTCTGCATTTACCCCATCTGAAGCAGTGAACACACACATGCGCACACACACAAGTGAGCAATGAGCGCACACACACACACACACACACACACACACACACACACACACACACACACACACACACACACACACACACACACACACACCCAGAGCAGTGGGCAGCTATACTACAGCACCCAGGGAGCAGTTGGGGGTTTGGTGCTTTGCTCAAGGGCACTTCAGCCTAACCTCAGGCCAGAGCTGCCCTGTGTTAACCTAACCGCATGTCTTTGGACTGTTGGGGAAACCGGACCACCCGGAGGAAACCCACGCAGACACGGGGAGCAGGGCTGTAACTACCATTGAGGACACCGAGGTCATGTCCTCGGCATTTTTTTCCCACGGTATTTTTTTTTCACTCAGAAATGTGAAATTAATATATGATGAAAATCGTTCTGACTTTGATCGGTGGAAAATTCTAAATTCAGCTTGCATCCCCCTGTTCTCATTTGTTTGTCTAAAAATAAAGTCCACATAATCATTTTTAAATGAAGCTGAAATATCCGACATTGGAAACATTTCATATTAGTCAGCTAAGCACCACAGGATATACAAGAGCTGAGAAGTGTTCTCATCAAGGTCCGACTCCGCAGCCAGTCAGTTTGTCAATTAGTCGTGGAATCTGAAAATTGACATAAGATGAAGAAGTCTACTACACTAAAACAAACCAAACTCAGCTTTGGAAAGTCAACAAGTGAGAGAAAAAGAAAGAGGGAAGAAGGTGAGTTAATTTTGCCAGTCACTGACAGTTATGTGCCGGAATGCTTATGATCATTAACAGTGCAATTTTAATTAGCATTTCAAGCAACAACAGTCGAAGCCACTTATAGATAGGATTTTCGTTTTCCAGGCGGCACAAACTCTTTTATTCTCTCGTCTCGATTTGATTTGGTGCGTTTCAGATCAGAAAAGGCTGGACAGTCGTGACCTGTTGTTTATGAAGTTATTGGGTGCTGACGAGACTTGAGCTATTTTGCTAACTTACCAGACTATAGGCTAACGTGAACCCAAGATGTTTTGATCATTGGTTGTATTTTCGAACGGAAATGAAAACGGGTAGCAAACTTATGTTCACATTTTATTTACAACATGATGTACCACCTCTGACTGCTTTCTGTCAATCATGAAGAGCCCAGCCGCGTTCACAGCTCCTCCTCTGATCACTAATAATAATAATAATGTTTTAAAATCAAATAGAGGACACTGGAGGGGCGGCACGGTGGTGTAGTGGTTAGCGCTGTTGCCTCACAGCAAGAAGGTCCTGGGTTCGAGCCCCGGGGCCGGCGAGGGCCTTTCTGTGTGGAGTTTGCATGTTCTCCCCGTGTCCGCGTGGGTTTCCTCCGGGTGCTCCGGTTTCTCCCACAGTCCAAAGACATGCAGGTTAGGTTAACTGGTGACTCTAAATTGAGCGTAGGTGTGAGTGTGAATGGTTGTCTGTGTCTATGTGTCAGCCCTGTGATGACCTGGCGACTTGTCCAGGGTGTACCCCGCCTTTCGCCCGTAGTCAGCTGGGATAGGCTCCAGCTTGCCTGCGACCCTGTAGAAGGATAAAGCGGCTAGAGATAATGAGATGAGAATGAGGACACTGGAGAGGGTGAGGATCAGCGAGTTGAAGAGAGAGAGCCAGGAGAGGAAGAGAAGAGAAGAACTGAGCCAGTAGAGGAAGAGAAGGGAAGAGCAGAGCCAGTAGAGGAAGAAAAGGGAAGAACTGAGTCATGAGAGGAAGAGATAACAGAATCAGGAGATAAAGATAGGGAAATAACAGGTGAAGATCAAGAAACTCCAAGTACAAGTTTGTCCATCCATGATCCGGCAAGCTATAAAAACAAAAGTTCCTACACAGATGAGGAGAAAAAGAACATTCTTCAGGGTAGATGGAGTAGGGACCAGTATAAATACCCCCAGCGTCAATTTGGGAAAAGGCTTCTGAGATATAGTGCTGAGTGGGAAAAAAACCACCCCTGGCTACGGTACTCTCCATCTGAGGATGCTGCATATTGTTGTGATTGTGCAGTTTTGAAATTGTTAAAATAAACATGTTCACCTGTTCATCTCCTTGTTGGGCTTGTGATTTTGACTCGTTTCCAAAATGTATGAAAAGTCACCATATTAGGACGGGGTTTTTTTTGGCAAATAAGATGTATCGCAATGTTTGACCTCGGTATTTGAAAAATCCTGGTTACGGCCCTGACGGGGAGAACATGCAAACTCCACACAGAAAGGCCCCTGTTGGCCGCTGGGCTCGAACCCAGAACCTTCTTGCTCTGAGGCGACAGCGCTAACCATGAAACACCACCTGTGCGAGAGAAGACTGTTGAAATAATCAGAGGTGGACAGTAACAAAGTACATTTACTTGAGTACTGTACTTAAGTACACTTTTTGAGTATCTGTACTTTTCTTTTTTTGGCAAATTATGACTTTAACTTCACTACATTTGAAAGGCAAATATCGTACTTTTCACTCCACTACATTTCTATCAAGGTCCTCGTTACTTGTTACTATGAAGCGGCTTTGAAAGTGGATGTTTTTTCTTTTCTTTTCTTTTCTAAAACGTGATTGTTTTTTTCGCAGGTGACACTGAGACAGCCGATCAGTAATCACTACTAGGGTCACGTCACGTCCATAGCCTGTATAAAATCAAGTTCAATAATTTCTCCGCAGCATTATTTGAACACGATCAGTTGATGGCAGAATGGAAGGAGGCGGTTCTTCTGAAGAACGCATGCACCCATGGCCCATGAACCCATGTTTCAGTTTTCTGAAAGGATTAAAGAGTCGTTTTGTTTTAAATGTTTGCTTTGTTTGCTGAAAACGAACCATATCACGGCCTACAAAAACTCACCGTCCAACCTGCGGAAGCATATTGAGGTATATAAACGTTTTATTCCAAGAGAAAGCTTGCAACAAAGTTGTCTGTGCTTTTAGAGCTAGCGATAATGTTGCAATAGCGATGCAGTCTGGTTAGTCAAATGACTTTCTATGGATTTGCCCGCCAAGTTGCCACAACTAACGTTTACACATAGCTAGTTGACTTGGACACTGTTAGTTAGCATGTAAAACAGAGTTACGCGAACATGAATAACGTTAACTTATCTGAAGTCCTTTCAGAAATATGTTTGAGCATAATCTTGCCAAATAAACAGAATGTAGAAATCTTTCTTTGCTAGTAGCGTTAGCTACCCAATATGATTTTGAGTTTGAAAAGAGTTTGCTAGCATGTCAGGTGGAGTTTCACTGACTAGCGAGCTTAACATTAAACCGCCATAATAGCACGGCATGCGTTCATTTTGTGAATTCACATTTCTGTTTTTGGTAACGGCGTTAGGTTTTGTAAGCGTTGTGGCAACGATACAACGATGCACTGACAGAAAATGTACTTTTACTACTTAAGTATTTTTAAAGGCAAGTACTTTAACTTAAGTAAAAACTTGACTGGACAACTTTCACTTGTATCGGAGTAACATTTGACCAGTGGGATCTGTACTTTGACTTAAGTAATGAAGTTGGGGACTTTGTCCAACTCTGGAAATAAGGTGCCAAAATTAATTTACATTTACTCATTGCCTGGCACTTTTATCCAGACTGATTTATAATTGAGACGCGACATAACGAAGCAATTGCGGGTTAAGGGTCTTGCTCAAGGATCCAAACTTCCAATCAGTAGCTCAAAGCATTAATCACTGAGCTAGTAAATCCCCTTAATGAACGATTAGTGATTAGTGTTGCACTGAACCCTCTTACAGAGACACTTAGTCATGGACTGTTTTCACTGCAGTAGTCTCTCTTCCTTTAATAATTGGTTCTCAAACTCAAATGTGATTCTCACCATCAAAGGGAACTTTCACAAACTGGTATTATTAATAACCAAACACAACATTTCGAGACATTATCTCTCGCCCGTACTCCACAGTCAAAGTGGAAAATAGCGGGAGTGAAATGTTGCTTTGATGATTTATCATGTGAGGGTCTCCTTGAAACAAGTTTGCATTAACATCAATCAAAGAGCGACAATAATTGCCTCACTATCTGGCCATGCAGTTCCGGCAAAGTGCCACACACACAAGGCAGACGACATGTTCAATTATCTGGAAGGTAAATGCTTGAACTTGAAGGGAAGAAATAGACCAAGGCAATGTCAGCACAATGATGAGAAATTATTATGTAATGTTTTATTCAAACTTCAGGAAATGAACATTCATTAGTAATACCTGTCTAAGAAGACTCAGATTTAGATGCCCCGTTGGGTTGGATAATAAAAAAGCACTTTTCAGATCTTAACACATTTTTGTTCTGTGAACGAGTTGCTAATTTCTGATCAATTATGATAATGCTGCTTAATGGGAAACGGTTAGAATTTTAATACAACAAAGCATAAAATTGTCATTATCAATTATTTCGGTATTTATTTCAGAATTCCCTCCAGTACACGATGCTTAAAGAGGGTTAGAAGGCTTGCTGTTTGATATATGGATGTTCAGATTTGTTGTTTTATAGCCCCGTGTCATGCCTCAATGGCAAAGCCATATTGTACTGCTTGGATGCAGTGTATGAAAGTTGTAGGAACTCTTATAGTGCTCGAATCTGTCTTGAAATAATTGCTGGTACAGTACAGCACAATTTTAAAAAATTAGCTTTGCTGTACATAATGTTGTCCAAAAAAAAAAAATCAAAGTCCTTCCCACGCCATGTGGGAGCACAGGGCGGTGCCAACCTCCGTTTTCGTAGCTCTTGGCCTCTCGCCTATTACATAGCTAGGGTTACAGTGGGGGGCTAGTCCTCTGGTAACTGCGAGAGTTTGACTCCCTACTCGTATCTGTATTGCAGCGTGCCTTGCCAGACAGCAGTAGGTACCATATTTATGATGGTCTTTGGTATGACCCGACCGTGAATAGAACTCGCGATCTCCTGATCGAGAGGCGGACATGCTAACCGCTAGGCCAACTCGCGGAAACACGTAATGTTGTCAAGACACTGTAAAAGTTGCCCATTTATTCCACAATGGTCAAATCTCATTGGTTAGAAGGTGTTGATTACTTTACTTTTCTATTACAGCAGCTCCGACAATAGTCCATCCATCATCTGTAACTGCTCATGCTGTGCAGGGTCGCAGGCAAGCTGGAGCCTATCCCAGCTGACTACGGGCGAGAAGCGGGGTACACCCTGGACAAGTCGCCAAATCGTCGCAGGGCTGACACATAGAGACAAACAACCATTCACACTCACATTCACACCTACGGTCAATTTAGAGCCACCAATTAGCCTAACCTGCATGTCTTTGGACTGTGGGGGAAACCGGAGCACCCGGAGGAAACCCACGCAGACACGGGGAGAACATGCAAACTCCATACACAAAGGCCGCTGCTGGGCTCGACCCAGAACCTTCTTGCTGTGAGGCGACAGTGCTAACCACTACACCACCAGCTCCAACAATAGCAAGCCAACAGTAGGCTGTAATTCAAATCATAAGTTTATTGCGGAGCTCCCCACATGCAAAACACACAGAGTAGAGCTCCATACTTAAGAGAATGCATCAACCTGATTTTTGATGGCTTGACTGTACAAAATCTGTATATATAGAAATGTGTACCACCACAGGGAACCCAATCATAAGTACAAGGCAGAGTGTCTCATAAACACTTGACCACCCGACAACGAAATTTGTATCTTTATTTACATAAAATTGATGGGTTTTTATCTAGGTCTTATTTTTAATTTGCTTTTTAAAAAAATAATGGAGGATTATTTACTAACACATTTTCTGGAAAATATTCATGACAGTTTCATATAAAACTAATTAAATCAGTTTTATTAGTCCACTAGCTTGTTGGACAGTTGACAGTTTCTGTCGTGAAATTACGATCGACGGATGTAATCGCAGGAAGAGTTTTATTGAAAGCATGCTGGCAAACAGATCCAAAGTGGACACAAAGGCCGAGTCGAAAAATAGGCAGTGGTCAAGTGAGGCACAGACAAAATATCAGAGGTAATACAATACTCACAGTCCAAAAACACAAACAGGGTCAAAACCAGAAAAGTGATACAAAATACAAGGCTTGGTAACGTCAGATGCAGGGTACAGAGCGTAATGTGTGTGTTACTGAGAGTCTTTATGCGCTGTGATTGTGCTCTAATCAGGAACAGGTGCATGGTAATTAGTTCTAATGGCACTGTGCATGGACTTCGCAGATGGAACCAGGAAACTGTTCGCCATATCAAATTTGATATTCGATTGTAACTATATAGTAGTGATGTAAAGTGAAAGTGCTGGTTCACTGCTGTCCACCAGGCACCCAGCAGAGTCACACCATAATAAATGTCATGGTGTTGTTTCTGGCGCATGGCATGCGGTGTCAAGTAAAGGAATATATATGTATTCATAACTGCAATGCATATCTCATTATTTGTATCACTGTCACAAAACAATACAGCAATTTATTGATGCAAAATACACAACACTACACAATTCAATGGTTCATATGCCATAATATTATTATTATTATTATTATTATTATTATTATTATTATTATAATATTCAGGTTGATTTGGTGCCCTTGGAAATATTTTGCTCAAACACTCATCGGGACCTCCACTTTTAGGCAGTGCTTAAATATCTACATTATTGATATTATGTTATAGTTATGGGCGGCACAGTGGTGTAGTGGTTAGCGCTGTCGCCTCACAGCAAGAAGGTCCGGGTTCGAGCCCTGTGGCCAACGAGGGCCTTTCTGTGCGGAGTTTGCATGTTCTCCCCGTGTCTGCGTGGGTTTCCTCCGGGTGCTCCGGTTTCCCCCACAGTCCAAAGACGTGCAGGTTAGGTTAACTGGTGACTCTAAATTGACCGTAGGTGTGAATGTGAGTGTGAATGGTTGTCTGTGTCTATGTGTCAGCCCTGTGATGACCTGGCGACTTGTCCAGGGTGTACCCCGCCTTTCGCCCGTAGTCAGCTGATATAGGCTCCAGCTTGCCTGCGACCCTGTAGAACAGGATAAAGCGGCTACAGATAATGAGATGAGAGATGAGGTGTTGGTGATAAAGTGAAGTTATTTATAAGATGTTTCACCTTTTTTGGAAGGAGTCTCCAGTATCAGTGCTTTGTAACAGGTAAAGTTGTTCCTATTCAGCTCCCGACACAAGAAATCTTCAGCACAGTGGGCTTTTGTGGTTTCTCTGCACCATAACAAGCTGAGTTTTTGGTTTGACTAACTGTAATAAAAAGACCAGTGAAGGAATGACTTTTGATAGCTGCTATAACGTAAGTGATAACAGGAAATTTCACAAAATAATGATCATTTTAAAATACTATGTGTCATCCTTTATAAATAAAAACTGTAATCATTGGCAATGGACAATGTAGTATCCATCCATCCATCATCTGTAGCCACTTATCCTGTTCTACAGGGTCGCAGGCAAGCTGGAGCCTATCCCAACTGACTATGGGCGAGAGGCGGGGTACACCCTGGACAAGTCGCCAGGTCATCACAGGGCTGACACATAGACACAGACAACCATTCACACTCACATCTACGGTCAATTTAGAGCCACCAGTTAACCTAACAGGCAAGCCTGACTATGGGCGAGAGGCGGGGTACACCCTGAACAAGTCACCAGATCATCGCAGGGCTGACACAGAGACACAAACAACCATTCAAACTCACGCTCAATTTAGAGCCACCAATTAGCCTAACCTGCATGTCTTTGGACTGTGGGGGAAACCGGAGCACCCGGAGGAAACCCATGCAGACACAGGGAGAACATGCAAACTCCACACAGAAAGGCCCTTGTCGGCTGCTGGGCTCGAACCCAGAACCTTCCTGCTGTGAGGCGACAGTGCTAACCACTACACCACTCTGCCACCCACAATGTAGTATAAGAAGAATAAAACAATTTGGGATGTCCTTTTATAGGAGGATAATCAACTTTGTGAGCGGTAATGGCAGCATATTTTTATAACAACATGCCATGTTTTATTCCTTCTTTGGCTGGGATGATGAACATTTAATGGCATTTTATTTTTTAAGCCATAGGGACCTATTTATCTGAGGCCAAGTTTACATTAGACCGTATCTGTCTCGTTTTCTTCGCGGATGCACTGTCCGTTTACATTAAAACGCCTGGAAACACCGGGAAACGGGAATCCGCCAGGGTCCACGTATTCAATCTAGATCGTGTCAGCTCCGGTGCTGTGTAAACATTGAGAATACGTGGATACGCTGTGCTGAGCTCTAGCTGGCGTCGTCATTGGACAACGTCACTGTGACATCCACCTTCCTGATTCGCTGGCGTTGGTCATGTGACGCGACTGCTGAAAAACGGCGCGGACTTCCGCCTTGTATCACCTTTCATTAAAGAGTATAAAAGTATGAAAATACTGCAAATACTGATGCAAATACTGCCCATTGTGTAGTTATGATTGTCTTTAGGCTTGCCATCCTTCCACTTGCAAGTGGTAAGTGATATGCACTGAGATCACACACACAGCGGCTCAGTCCCGAATCACAGCTCGTGCACTTCACTCGCGCGCTCTGTGAGCTGCACAGGGCCGGAGTGCGCACCCTCCAGAGGGCACTCGCTGTTCAGGGCGGAGTGATTTGGAGCGCAGGATGCCTGCGGAGCCGAGCGTATCCGTGTATCGGTGTTGCTGTGTGCACGCGAATCGTGTATTGGTGTTGCTGTGTGCACACTAATCGTTTTAAAAACGTTAATCTGATGATCCGCTGATACGGTCTAATGTAAACCCCACCTGAGAGAAACTAAAAAACTAGCATGAACCATTCACTCAAGCCTCCCAGTGAGATACTGCTGCCACCATTTGTACTAACCAATCTCTGTCCAATGTATTATTCTTCTAAGCGTATACGGAAGGCTATCTATTTTCCTTTGAGTTGATATATTACCCCCCTCCCCCCAATCCACTCATTTCCAATGCTTGCATCCGAAGCTGTCCATTTCTGGTTGTTACTTCAGGGGTAAGTGGATGGGTGCATTGATAGACAAATGCTCTTCAGACTGGACCTCGTCTACTCACCTCTGAATAGCACCACTCATGAGTGCCTGGTTTCTGCCTTCCAGCATCAAGCCGGAGTAAAGCTGCCAGGATTCCTGAGTAGACTGACAAAGTGGGAAAGCAGTGATGAAGGAGCGAATTGTAAACAGGCCAAACACTAGTGATGTGCAAAAGTGTAGCAAAAAGCATAGCAAAAATAACTTGCCTCTAGTTGTGAATGAATAACGTCAGTTGGCTGGTTTAAAAAAAAAAAAACTATACATTTGAGGAATGTCTGAGTAACAAACAGATTAAATACAAGTCTGATTCTGTACAAAATCTGTAAAACCTCTCACTACATTCCAAATAAGATTCATACATATCCATGAGAAATGTTTCAGGAGACGTTTTCCAGTGCATGATTAACCAGAATCACTCTTGCACAGGTTAAAGTCGAGTGCTCCACATATGCTTAAATTATTTTAACAATTATATTCTTAATATTGTCTATAGTTTCTTTGGTGAACAGTGGTCGATTTTGCCTGGGGTGGTTAAAGTGGCACACAGCTTTTGTGAAGTGGTCATAGCAAAGCAAGACATATCAAAAGATTATCTAAATATGTAATTGCCTTACTTTGGATGTAAATAGCGGCACGGTGGTGTAGTGATTAGCGCTGTCACCTCACAGCAAGAAGGTTCTGGGTTCGAGCCCCGTGGCCGGCGAGGGCCTTTCTGTGTGGAGTTTGCATGTTCTCCCCGTGTCTATGTGGGTTTCCTCCGGGTGCTCCGGTTTCCCCCACAGTCCAAAGACATGCAGGTTAGTATACAAGTTTAATACTTTTTCGGACTAAATTGGAACATTTCAAGTTTATAAAAGTATACTTTAAAGTTCATTTTAAGTTTGCAAAAGTACACTTTAAAGCATACAACAAGTACACTCATCTATATACTATCAATGTATTTGGTATATCCCTCTCGTATGCTTAAAGTATACTACAAGTACACTTATTGATATACAGTACTGCCATTATACTAGTTATATGCTTCGAGTCCCTATTTTTAGTTTATTATTGTATACTTTAAGTATACTGTTATAAACGTTGGTTATTTCACTAGTTTGTTATCCTTTAAGTTTGCTTGGCATACCGTATTACTTGTAGCTTACTACAACCCCGATTCCAAAAAAGTTGGGACAAAGTACAAATTGTAAATAAAAACGGAATGCAATAATTTACAAATCTCAAAAACAGATATTGTATTCACAATAGAACATAGACAACATATCAAATGTTGAAAGTGAGACATTTTGAAATTTCATGCCAAATATTGGCTCATTTGAAATTTCATGACAGCAACACATCTCAAAAAAGTTGGGACAGGGGCAATAAGAGGCTGGAAAAGTTCAAGGTACAAAAAAGAAACAGCTGGAGGACCAAATTGCAACTCATTAGGTCAATTGGCAATAGGTCATTAACATGACTGGGTATAAAAAGAGCATCTTGGAGTGGCAGTGGCTCTCAGAAGTAAAGATGGGAAGAGGATCACCAATCCCCCTAATTCTGCGCCGACAAATAGTGGAGCAATATCAGAAAGGAGTTCGACAGTGTAAAATTGCAAAGCGTTTGAACATATCATCATCTACAGTGCATAATATCATCAAAAGATTCAGAGAATCTGGAAGAATCTCTGTGCGTAAGGGTCAAGGCCGGAAAACCATACTGGGTGTCCGTGATCTTCGGGCCCTTAGATGGCGCTGCATCACATACAGGCATGCTTCTGTATTGGAAATCACAAAATGGGCTCAGGAATATTTCCAGAGAACATTATCTGTGAACACAATTCACCGTGCCATCTGCTGTTGCCAGCTAAAACTCTATAGTTCAAAGAAGAAGCCGTATCTAAACATGATCCAGAAGCGCAGACGTCTTCTCTGGGCCAAGGCTCATTTAAAATGGACTGTGGCAAAGTGGAAAACTGTTCTGTGGTCAGACGAATCAAAATTTGAAGTTCTTTATGGAAATCAGGGACGCCGTGTCAGTCGGACTAAAGAGGAGAAGGATGACCCAAGTTGTTATCGGCGCTCAGTTCAGAAGCCTGCATCTCTGATGGTATGGGATTGCATTAGTGCGTGTGGCATGGGCAGCTTACACATCTGGAAAGACACCATCGATGCTGAAGGGTATATCCAGGTTCTAGAGCAACATATGCTCCCATCCAGATGACTTCTCTTTCAGGGAAGACCTTGCATTTTCCAACATGACAATGCCAAACCACATACTGCATCAATTACAGCATCATGGCTGCATAGAAGAAGGGTCCGGGTACTGAACTGGCCAGCCTGCAGTCCAGATCTTTCACCTATAGAAAACATTTGGCGCATCATAAAACGGAAGATACGACAAAAAAGACCTAAGACAGTTGAGCAACTAGAATCCTACATTAGACAAGAATGGGTTAACATTCCTATCCCTAAACTTGAGCAACTTGTCTCCTCAGTCCCCAGACGTTTACAGACTGTTGTAAAGAGAAAAGGGGATGTCTCATGGTGGCAAACATGGCCTTGTCCCAACTTTTTTGAGATGTGTTGTTGTCATGAAATTTAAAATCACCTAATTTTTCTCTTTAAATGATACATTTGCTCAGTTTAAACATTTGATGTGCCATCTATGTTCTATTCTGAATAAAATATGGAATTTTGAAACTTCCACATAATTGCATTCCGTTTTTATTTACAATTTGTACTTTGTCCCAACTTTTTTGGAATCAGGGTTGTACGATATACTGTAAAGTTTTAAACTCCAGCATTATATTATATTAATATATAAATTAAATGTTAAGCATGAGTCAATGACTTGACCTGATTATGCACTTGGAGCAAGATATACTAAGTATTAGTACTTTGTGGCAGAAAAACGTAAAAAGTATACTAAAGTATAAGTTTTAGTATTAAAGTATAAGTCTTAGTATTAATGTACTTAGTCTTAGACTTTTGTTAATACTTTTCAGTACAAGCCAAGTATACTTTACTATACTATTCTTAAGTATATAAAATATAGTTTATAAAAAGTCAACTTCAAGTATACTTCCTCAGTTTTAGTAAAAAATAAGTATACTCATAGTACACTTGAATAAACTTCTTTTTGCTAAGGGTTGCCTGGAGAAAAGGCATACGTGCAAGTGGATGGTGGTCATATACACAATGTTGTAGTCAAGTCACTAAACCTCGAGTCCGAGTCCAGTCTCGAGTTCCCAGTGTTCAACTCCAAGTCAAATCCAAGTCATGACAGAAAAGTTTGAGTTGAGTCCAAGAACAAGACTCCAACCACACCATTTGATGATGGCTGTTGCTGCCTTTATGTGAAACCGTTTACGGCATGCACGTGAGAGTCTGCTTGGTGTGTGTGCTGTCCAGAACGCACCCCAGAGTCTATCTGATGCACGCACCAAGGCGTGCACTCTTGCACGAAATTCGTACAAAATTAATTTAGATATAAATAGCTTATGCTGAATTATTATGGCATGTTACAAAAATAAAGAAAAAATCAGAGCCCCTTGTCTCCAATTTACGAGTCCGAATGCAGTTAATGTATGAGTCCAAGTCCAAGTCCGAAGCATCAGCGCTCAAGTCCAAGTCAAGTCACGAGTCCTTAAAATTAGGGCATGAGTCGGACTCAAGTCCAAGTCCTGGATTCGAGTACTACAAGCCTGCATACACCTTCCAGTGCCATGCTGAAAAAACTCTTCAGTTGGGTTTAGTAATGAGGAATATATTTAGAGGTATAGAGCAATAAATTGTGGGTGGTTGATGGACCAGTTTCAGACGAGAGCAGACCAGTGGAAGCTCATCTTGTCAGAGTATGCTATGTAGCGTGTCCAGGAATGTGATGAGACAGGGAGTGTTGTAGGGACCAAGGGTGGCAAGGTGATGGAGGACATCTTGCTGGCTAATGCTGCACACATGGTGATATTCCCTCCATCTGGTTCAGGGACACTCACAGTATCCAGTGGCCAATATATAGTGGCCAATCATGTTCTGTCCCCATCCCCTTCTTTTGGCTCAAGTAAAGCCAGTCTAATCAATAAAAACAGAAAATGTGCTGAATTGCAGCAGCATCCAGCTCAAAGACTCTCTAAAACAGACAAGACAATGAGACTAGAACTAGAGCAGTCAATACGGTGAAGCACAATACACTAGATTACTGTTTGCCATCACCATGTTCACAACAGCAGAAATTGTCTTCCACCATGGCCGAGTTGTCTCTCAGTTCTGCAAAAGATCCAGAAATATGATGCAATTGGTCATCTCATCTCATCTCATCTCATTATCTCTAGCCACTTTATCCTGTTCTACAGGGTCACAGGCAAGCTGGAGCCTATCCCAGCTGACTACGGGCGAAAGGCGGGGTACACCCTGGACAAGTCGCCAGGTCATCACAGGGCTGACACATAGACACAGACAACCATTCACACTCACATTCACACCTACGGTCAATTTAGAGTCACCAGTTAACCTAACCTGCATGTCTTTGGACTGTGGGGGAAACCGGAGCACCCGAAGGAAACCCACGCGGACACGGGGAGAACATGCAAACTCCGCACAGAAAGGCCCTCGCCAGCCACGGGGCTCGAACCCGGACCTTCTTGCTGTGAGGCAACAGCACTAAACACTACACCACTGTGCTGCCCCGTTATAGTAATCTAAAATAATTTATTTTCCCAATATGAAATTATATTACTGGAACATTGGCCAACAACCATTGAGTAACAAAAGCTTACATATATTTTGGGCTGCAATATACTACAGTATATATACACTCACCAGCCACTTTAATAGCAACTTGTTCTTGATTCTAAGATCCCTGTTCTTGGCTGCAGGACTGGAACCCAATGTGCTGTTGCATGCTGAGATGCTTTTCTGCTCACCACGGTTGTAAAGAGTTGCTATGAGTTACTATATCCTTCCTGGCAGCTCGAACCAATCTGGCCATTTTCCTCTGACCCTCTCTTATCAGCAAGGCGTTTGTTTCCACCCACAGAACTGTCGCTCACTCAATGTTTTTTGTTTTTCGCACCGTTCTGTGCAGAGACAGTTGTGTGTGAAAACCCCAGGAGATCAGCAGTTTCTGAAATACTCAAACCAGTCCATCTGGCTCAAACCAACACCCATGCCACAGTGAAAGAAAGTCACACTTTGAGATCACAATTTTTCCCATTATGATGTTTAAAGTGAACATTAACTGAAGCTCTTGATTTGTATCTGCATTGTGCTGCTGTCAAGGGATTGGCTGATTAGAGAACTGCATTAAACAGCAGGTGGATGGATGGGTGCTCCTAATAAAGTGGCTGGCAAGTGTAAATAAGTAGCAGATGCATAGACGTAACTTATCAGTTCTCATTTCTGAACATACAGATGACAGATGTAACCGTGTAGCAGCTCAGATTGGGCTGATCTTTCTGCCCATCCTCCATTATACTCAATAGATAGTCGAGCACTTGGTCTACCAATGTGGCCCTGATCTCATCTGAGGCATACGTCCTTGTCCTTCTTCTTCTTCCTCCTCTTTCTTGTCCTCCTCCTCATTGTCATTCTTGGCCTTCTGATCCCTGACCTCGAGCTCTTGCTTCATAATCGGCCTCCATTTTCTTCCAAAAGAGGAGAGCAAATCTGTGACTTTTTTCTCGTGCTGAAGCTCTTCTTTCTAATTGAACAATTAAGTAACTAGTGTTTACACCTATGAGGAATAGGTGTTGCTATTGGTAAATAAAGCATGGCATTTTGATTGGCACTGCTTTTCAAAGGAGCACAAGTGATTTTAATTTTGAATGCTGTGCCTAATGGTTGTACAGTTATTAGCACTGTCACCTCACAGCAAGAAGGTTCTGGGTTTGAACCTCACAGTCAATAGAGGATGTGCAGTCACGTGACCCGCACGTGTGTACTCCGCCATATTGGACGGCATCAGGATTGTTTACCTTGCGCGAGCGTAATGGATCCAGGGAGTAATCCCCAAGAAAATTCGGAAAATACCCCATCTACATCGCGCGATAACTTGTCTAAGTTTGTTCAGCATCTTGAAGGTGACGTGAGGCAGCGTTACGTGGAAAAGTGTTCCAGGTTGGGGATTGCAGATCCGTACAACTTGCCGCAATCCTTGTTCAGGGAAATTCGGAGCTGCGGTGCCGGCGATTTGCTCGATCTGGCCTACCACGACATTTACAATTTTGTTGTTAATCGTGAATCGTGTTACACTGGCAAAGCCCTCAAAGCTTACAAGAGCCTGGAAGCTTATAAATATTTTGTTGCGGGATGGGTATCCCAGCTATACCTCTGGAAGGTTCCGAAGAAGAATGTCTACTTGATAACCTCACGGGTAAGTGGCATTAAGACGTTTATCATAAAGAGACTATGCAGGACGTTTTATCTTAAGAATGCTCGAAATCTAAACTCAGTTCCAGATAATGACAGGGTTGTAAACAGGGCTTTGAACCAGAATTTTTTTCCTGTTGGTTCGTTCCGAACAGAAACGGAATTTTAACGTTTCCGGTTTTGGGTTCCACCATTAAATAGACGTTCCCGAACCGGTTAGAACAAAAAAATTTCGTTCCCGGAACGGTTAATTACGTTCCCTGTCAGCTGTTTAACAAATGGCTATAAAATTATGTCTCTGTCTCATCCAGCTTAAGCCAAATGTAGGCTAATTCTATTACAACCTTCATTAAATAAGACAAGAAATAATTCAAAACAATTATTTTTTCAAATGTTGGTGATTTGGATTCTCAGTATGTCTTCCCATCTACACAAACAGAAAAAGTGCCAAAAATGAAAGAGAATTCGTTTAGTGTGTTACCAAAGGCTAGTCAGGCCCTATGCATTGATAGGCTAACAGAGGTTAATGTCATTTAATGTTCGCGAGCCTCTCATTAACGTGGACAAATATATTGATATCGTGTTTGACATTGACGTTTTTGAATAACGATAGACTGCAATATTTACCTCTTATTTAAGATGTGGAGACGTGATAGTAGTCCACCCTCCCGCTCTCTCCATTCAGTCAGCGAACGTCACACAGGAAGTGAACCCCAGCGGGTCATAGAAACTTGCGCAGGAGAAGAATGACTTTTTTTTATTTGTAGGCTACGGAAACTTTGAGGAATGAAATAAAAACCGGTATTAACCGGTTACCATTATTTTTAATAAGCGTTTCTGTTCCGGAACATAAAAAATAATAAAGTTTCTGGTTTCGTTTCTGTTCCATGTGAAATAGAAAAAGTTCCCGGTTTTCGTTTTCGTTCCTTGAACCGGTTCAAAGCCCTGGTTGTAAATATGTATGTTTTTGTCTGAAAAAAAATATCACAAATCACCGACTATGCAGTTATCATTCAATCTGAAAATCAACTTAACAGATGTACTAGGAGTACTGAATTAGAAGATTGCACCTACCTGATATGAAGTGTTCACTACAAATTCGGCTGGTAGAACTGGGGTACCAGTTTTCTCTTCGCACAGCGGACACCCATTTTGCGCGTCTCTCCTCGTCTGCGGGGAATCTATAAAATGACAGGCCCTCCTTTTGGCCCTGTCTATTGGTACAACCAAATGCTGAACAAGATATAACCATTCTCGAAAGATCTACTCCCACACACTTGATAATTAGAACGGGTTCGTCTAAGTTCTATGCGCGGTCATGCCGTCCAAAATGGCAGATAAACAAATATCACGTGACCTCGTGACGTCACGTGCACGCTCTCTATAGGGGCCTTTCGGTGTGGAGTTTGCATGTCCTCCTCGTGCCTGTGGGGGTTTCCTCCCACAGTCCAAAGACATGTTAGCTGGCTCTTCTAAATTGCCCGAAAGATTAGGTCAACTGGTTATACCAAACTGCCCATACGTGTGAGAGTGAATGGTTGCTTGTCTCTGTGTTAGCCCAATGATAAATTGGCAACCTGTTCAAGGTGGATTCTCGCCTGAAGTCAGCTGGGATTGGCTCCAGCTTCCTCTGAGACCCTGACAGATAAGTGGTATAGAAAATGGATAGATGGATGTAGTGCGTAATGCAGAGAACTGTTTGTAGTGTTTTGCAAAAAAGTGTGATTTCGAACTGAAAGCTGAGTGTAAAGCAGAAATCGTGCACGCAATTTTGTAGACTTGGTGTAGGAATTCGGTACATGACTTTCATGAGTGATTACATTTCAATTTCCAGTTTTAGTCTGTAAATGATTGGGAAAAACTATAAGACTAACAGACCTTCACCAGCTCATGCCCAAATATTAAAGCATAGTTAAAGTGATGTGATTATTATTTTTTTTTTAGAAAACACATTTATTGGGGGGGTCGTGGCTCAGATGGCTAAGGCACCATACCATAAATCCGGGGACCCGGGTTCGATTCCGACCTGAGGTCATTTCCCGATCCCTCCCCGTCTCTCTCTCCCGCTCATTTCCTGTCTCTCTACACCAGGGGTGTCAAACCTGATCCATAAAGGGCCGTGTGGCTGCAGGTTTTCATTCCAGCCATGCAGCAGCACCCTGATTTGGCTTATTCAATCAACTGACACACCCACCCTTTAATCAAGGGTGGGTGTGGCTGCAAGTATTTGACTGTGTGAAGACAGTTCAGTTGATTGAATGAGCCAAGTCAGGTGTGCTGCTGCATGGCTGGAATGAAAACCTGCAGCCACAAGGCCCTTTATGGATCAGGTTTGACATCCCTGCTCTACACTGTCCTATCTATAAAAAAAAAAAATTAAGAAGAAAAAAAAGAAAACACATTTATTTCTGGGTGGCACAGTGGTGCAGTGGTTAGCACTGTCGCCTCACAGCAGGAAGGTTCTGGGTTCGAGCCCAGCGGCTGACAAGGGCCTTTCTGTGCGGAGTTTGCATGTTCTCCCTGTGTCTGTACGGGTTTCTTCTGGGTGCTCCGGTTTCCCCCACAGTCCAAAGACATGCAGGTTAGGCTAATTGGTGGCTCTAAATTGAGCGTGAGTGTGAATGGTTGTCTGTCTCTGTGTGTCAGCCCTGCGATGATCTGGTGACTTGTCCAGGGCGTACCCCGCCTCTCGCCCATAGTCAGCTGGGATAGGCTCCTGCAACCCTGCACAGGATAAGTGGCTACAGATGATGGATGGATGGATTAATTTTTATGAATGATGCACATGGGCACAATATATGCACAGGTTGTTTAGTTTCCTGTCTTAAAGAAACCTAACATATATTACTGATAGACAGCTTACAAGATGAGTTAATTCCCTCAGACCAGCCAATGTCAATGAGTATGTTTACATGCACACAAATATTCCACTATTATTCAGAATATGACAATTTGGTATGGGTCATGTAAACAGAATATTCCTTTTGGATGCTCTGAATTTGGCTTTATTTCCAGTTTAGCATTTTCCAATTGAGATGTGTGACATGACGATATTATTCGGGTTATAGGAGCATTCTTTGGACGTGCATACAGCGCATTCAGAAGATACATCTCAACTGGGGTCTGTATAGCAGTTTGTGACACATGGCCTCTTGCCTGTTTAAGGTCAACTCCGTGCATTGTACACAAACCAACTAGACAGCAGTTTGCAAGGCTGGGGTAGAGAGGTGGCTGCATGTAAATGAGATTATTAGTGGAACGTACATTTTCACCATGTACTGTAAACAGATATAAGAGGAATATTTTCTTTTTTGGAATGAGGGCAAAACCGGAATATTTTGTGCATGGAGTGGACATGTGAATGAGGCAATCATATGTTGGCCTACAGAGCCCTTCGGAAATCAAACCAGCAATACAATAGTCAACAAATCCTAAAAAATCTCTCATCTCATCATCTCTAGCTGCTTATCCTGTCGTACAGGGTTGCAGGCAAGCTGGAGCCTATCCCAGCTGACTACGGGCGAGAGGCGGGGTACACCCTGGACAAGTCGCCAGGTCATCACAGGGCTGACACATAGACACAGACAACCATTCACACTCACATTCACACCTACGGTCAATTTAGAGTCACCAGTTAACCTAACCTGCATGTCTTTGGACTGTGGGGGAAACCGGAGGAAACCCACGCGGACATGGGGAGAACATGCAAACACCGCACAGAAAGGCCCTCGCCGGCCACGGGGCTCGAACCCGGACCTTCTTGCTGTGAGGCGACAGCGCTAACCACTACACCACCGTGCCGCCATCCTAAAAATATATTTTTAAAAATATTCACTGACATTGTTATTTTAAAAGTCACGGGACAGCAGTGGTTTATAGCAGGGCTTGTCTTTTCTTTGGAATTTTGTCATTAAAGCTTCAAAACAAAACAAACATGGAGGCTAAGTCGGGAAAAAAAAAGCCTCGATGTCCCTAAACTGTAAGTTGCCCAGGCAATCTAGTGACATAGAGACAAACAACCATTCACACCTACGGTCAATTTAGAGCCACCAATTAGGCTAACCTGCATGTCTTTGGGGGAAACCAGAGCACCGGGAGAACCTGCAAACTCCACAAAGAAAGGCCCTCGCCAGCCGCTGGGCTCAAACTCAGGACCTTCTTGTTGTGAGGCGACAGTGCTAACCACTACACCACCGTGCCACTAGTTGGAAGCTAGTGAATGATAAATGACAGTCAACTGATTTATCTTTGTTGTTGAACTTGAAGCCATGGTCTAATGGTTAGAGAACCAGCTTTGGTCCCAAAAGGTTGCTGGTTTGATTCCCTGGACCAACAGGAATGACTGAAGTGCCCTTGAGCAAGGAACCTAACCCCCAACTACTCCCCAGGTTATACTGGGTATGTTGTATTTTGCCCTGGATAAGCGTGTTTGCTAAATGCTGTTAATGTAATGCATCATAACCCAGTAGAGACAACGTGGAGCAAAATTATTAATTCGGAAGTTTTCTGTCAGCTCAAACTTGACAGTTTGACTGTGAAATATCAAAATTGAATTCTATAGTTGTCTAGTAAATATTCACTGTCATTTAGGTCCAAAGGTTTGATCCTAAGCTTGGGTTAATGTCTGTGTGAGTTTTCCCCATATCTGTTACCCCTTTTCCACCAACAGGGAACGGGTTCCTTTCTGATTCGCCCACCAAATTTTGAACTGTTCAGAGCATTTCAACCAAAAATAAACTGGTTCGGAACCTCAAAAGTGGGTTCCCAGCTGGAACCAAAATATAGCTGGTTAGCTCATCCGGCCACAGGCCAGACTGGATGAGCTTATGTGATCACGCGTTGTCCGTCATCATCGTCTGTTCACAACTTACAAAAATCGCTACTCCTCCTACAGGATTGATCGGATTTCGATCAAACTCGCATGCAATATTCCCCAGGTGGGTGTACATAAAAATTGTCAAGATGGTGGCGCCACCAGTCATATTTACGATTTTATGGGCGTCTGAAATTTCAAACTCAGACATAACAGTGGCCGGTATGAGCTACAGCCTCATTGAGGCTATTTTTGTTTTTCCAGTGTGACCCGTGATGACATCAGTGGCTATGTCATGAAGTTGGAGAGGAAGTGGAGCACAGCAATGGAGGACGCAATGGAAAAGGAGACATCTTCAGAAAGAACAGACTGAAAACAAGAACAGAACAAAAGCCTGCAGGTAATCTACGCATTCTGCCATCTTGCTACTACTGTGTACTCCCATTGTGCTTTGTGCAACACCTTCTGTTCATGACACATCCTTGATTACAACGGTTCTGCTCATAACTGGTGAAAACGTGGGTCGGTTCACTAGTTGGCACCAAGGTTCAAAGAATCCTGAACGGAACCGGTTTAAGAACCCGCTCTCTGTTGGTCAAAAAGACTTATGCCCCTTTTCCACCAAAGCAGTTCCAGGGCTGGTTGAGGGCCAGTGCTTAGTTTGGAACCGAGTTTTCTGTTTCCACTGACAAAGAACTGGCTCTGGGGCCAGAAAAACCTGTTCCAGGCTAGCACCAACTCTCTGCTGGGCCAGAGGAAAGAACCGCTTACGTCAGCGGGGGGGGGAGTTGTTAAGACCAACAACAATAACAAGACCGCGAAAGATCGCCATTTTTAAGCGATGAGAAGCAGCAGCTGTACAAACGCGAAGTCATCCATTATTATTATTATTGTTGTTGCTGCTGCTGCTTCTTCCGTGTTGTTTTTGCTTCGATATTCGCGCCAAGGTTTATGCAAACGTAGTGACGTAACTGACGTATACAGCGACATAATGACGTATACAACGACGTAACTGACGTATACAGCGACGTAATGACGTGGCTTCTCTTAGCACCGCGAACTATGGAAAAGCAAACTGGTTCTCAGCTGGCTCGCAAGTTGAACGAGTTGTGAACCAGCACCAGCACTGGCCCCGAACCAGCCCTGGAACTGATTTGGTGGAAAAGGGGTATTAGACAACCTTTATTGTCATTCAGTATGCAACAAGTGCACACAGAACGAAATTTCGTTGCAATTTGGCTCAGCGCGGAATTAAATATGAAGGGTATTAAATTAAATTATGCAGCAGCAAAAATATTATAACGTGCAGGAGTATAAAGTGACCTGTGGAAGTAGGAAATGTTCAAGTTATAAATAGAAGTTTAGAGTTTGGATTTGGAGTTCAGCAGTCTGGTGACCTGGGGGATCAAGCTGTTACAGAACCTGGTGGTCCTGCACCGAATGCTGCGGAACCTCTTTCCAGAGGCCAGCAGGGAGAACAGTCTATAGCGAGGGTGTGAGGGGTCACTGATGATGTTTCTGGCTCGAGACATACAGCGCCTTGGTGCAATGTCCTGAATGGAGGGAAGGAAAGTCCCAATGATTTTCTCTGCTGTCCTCACCACTCTCCTCACAGTCTTTCAGTCAGAGGCACTGCAGCCTCCACACCACATTGGCTAGAACGCTTTCTATGGTGCTTCTGTAGAATGTAGTGAGAATGGGCGGGGGCAGGTGGGCTCTCCTCATCCTATGCAGGAAGTGCAGATGCTGCTGTGCCTTCTTGACCAGGACACGGTGTTCACAGACCAGGTGAAGTTATCTGTGATGTGCACCCCCAGGGACTTGGTGCTATTGACCACCTCCATGGTCAAAAGGTGTATGAGTTTCCTGTGATGCCCCAGAAACACACCAATACATTACAGACACTCTTATTCAAAGCATAACTGCGAGTTGGCTTAGTGGTTAGCGTGTCCACCTCTCAATCGGAAGATTGCGAGTTCTATTCACAGTCGGGTCATACCAAAGACCATCATAAAAATGGTACCTACTGCTGTCTGGCAAGGCACGCTGCAATACAGATGCGAGTGGGGAGTCAAGGACTAGCCCCCCACTGTAACCCTAGCTATGTAATTGGTGAGAGAGAGAGAGAGAGAGAAAGAAAGAAAGCACAACTTTATTCATCACATACTTGTGAAATTCCTCTCTGCATTTAACCCATCTGAAGCAGTGAGCAGTGAGTAGCCATGCTAACAGCGCCCAGGGAGCAGTTGGGAGTTAGGTGCCTTGCTCAAGGCTAACCCAACCACTAAACTGTGGGGGAAACCGGAGCACCCTAGTCTGGTTAACACCAGACCATATCACAAGTGAAATATGGTCCGGAATCCGCCTACTGAATTTCTCGTAGGGGAGGTGTGGTTTACGATTGTCAATGGCCGTTTATTGGACGTTGCGAATGTCTATTATTTGGCGTATACGTAGCCCATGGCCAATCATGGCAGTTGTACCCGGTGACGTAGTTAGAGCGACGAAGAGGCGAAGAAGAGAAGGAAAGAGAAAGAGAAGGCAAAACAAAAATAGGAAAACAATGGCACCGAACGATTACTGCCGTTTGTGCAAGACAAAGCTTGATCGAAAGTTTGGTTCGTATCGCTTGCCGCCATGTTAAACGTGATCCGTAAACACTCCCAAATAAACTACAAGCTTCCGTTTGTCGAGTAGTACGCGTCACCGTCTTTCCACCCCTCCCCACTCTCTGACTGGCTCCCTAACTCAGGCGAGCCTTTAGACCATAGTTTCCATGCTGTCTTTTCAGATCGGAACAATTGTGCAAAGCAGCATGGGATTTCCCAGGCTAGGAGCACCCATGGGGAGAACATGCAAACTCCACACAGAAAAGCTTCTGCTGGCTGCTGGGCTCGAACCTAGAGCCTTCTTGCTGTAAGGTGACTGTGCTAACGACTTACACCACCGAAAGGCCGAGGGCTACGGAGATCGGCACCACTTTATGCGCCACATGGCGTGGGAAGGACTTTGATTTTTTTTTTTTTTGGATTATCCAAAGTGGCCTGCAGAGCAATTAGGGGTTAGGTGCCTTGCTCAAGGGTCCATAGTCCAGGGACTCGAACCAGCAATCTTTTGACCACAAAGCTGCTTCTCTAACCATTAGGCGATGGCTTCCTAGCCCCTGATGTGAATGTGTGTCTGTTTAATGCCCTATGATTGACTGATGTCGCATCCAACATGTCTTCCCAGCTCATACCACACCACGTGCTCAGCCATCAGGTTTACGTTGCCATGGACGCAAGTGTCAATCATTCTGACACGCCTGTGTGTCTTTTCAGGAAGAAACAGGGACATTTTTGAGCGGGTTTCATAAAGTTAGTATCACAGAGAACCTCACTGACACATGCTGGCTGATTGTGGGCGTTAAGAAGAACCCCCAGGAGAAATGCTGAGTATTTAGGTTGAGAAGAAACTGTAAAACACACTCAAGCCGCGGGTGACAATCACATCATGACCTGAATGAATGAATGAATGAATGAGGTCATGTTGGGCTACAACACCGGAACAGACCATTACCGGGCCGGTTCGGGTTTATCACCGGTTCGGTTGTGTTCAGTCTCCCGGGTCTGTGAGGAAAAGCCTTCGCCACAGAGCAGAGAGGTGCAGTGAGTGTGTGGAAGGAAGAAGAGCGACACACTTCCGGTTATTTGTGTGCTTGTGGTGGTGTAGTAGTAATAGTAGAGCCCACCTTCGCTACCGGCTCGCGCCCTCCTGCTCCTCCTCCTCCTGCTGCTCCTCCTCCTCCTGCTCGTCATGAGCTCGAGCCACACCGAGGCTGAGCTGCGCGAGACGCACGCGGCGTTGAATTACAGCAGCGCTCGCTGAAAAAGGAAGCGCGCGCAGTGTGGGAGCGGTGAGGAGCGGAGCGGAGCGGAGGGACATGCGCGCGAGCGGACCCCGGGTGGAGGCGGTGATTATGCGCTCGAGGCGGCAGTGAAGGCTTAGCGCGCGCTGCAGAGGAACATCATGCCGGGCTGGAAGAAGAACATCCCCGCCTGTCTCCAGGCCGATCAGGAGGGAGGTAGGAAGGAGCGCGCGGGCTCCACATCAGCCTGCTCTCACCGACACACACCGGGGGCTCACCGAGTCCGGGCTCGGGGGGGAGAGAGAGGGAGAGAGAGAGAGAGAGTGTTGTGGAGTGAAAGTTGTGTGCTCTGTGCTCCTGTGAGTGTTGGTGGTGAGGCAGCGGGTGAGTGTGAGACTCGGTTTAACGCGGTATTTGTGTGAACTTTTCAGCAGTTGAGTGTTTGAGGAAAGCGGCGCCTCTGCGGCGGAGGGGGGTCGGTCTGTAACCGGGTGTGTGTCTGTAACCGGGTGTGTGTCCGCCACAACGCGTGCACTTGTTCTGTGTTGTTATTGTTGTGCTTCATGCTGCAGTCCGGAGCGGGTCTCTCTCTCTCTCTCTCTCTCTCTCCTCCGTCCTGAGTGTCGGACTCCAGCGCTACAGTGTCATGGATTCGGGAGTAACAACCTTCTCCGTGTTACGAGTCTGAGTGTGTGTGTGTGTGAGAGAGAGAGAGTGAGTGAAAGTGTAACACAGTGCCAGTCTGTCGCTGGAGATAAGCGGCTGCGTCCAAACTAAAACGATATCGGATAAAATCTGCTACATATATCAGGCGGTTGCTGCTTATTGTTTGCAAGACATGTCTTACACTTTATTCTGCGGTCACCGGTTAGTAAAATCCCTGAGCGATCACATCCCGGTCCTGAGCGATCACATCCAGGTTCGGACTAATCACGTCCGATCCTGAGCGATCACTTCCAGATTCTGACTGATCACGTCCCGATCCTGAGCGATCACTTCCAGATTCTGACTGATCACATCCCGGTCCTGAGCGATCACATCCAGATTCGGACTAATCATGTCCCGATCTTGAGCGATCCCATCCCGATCCTGAGCGATCACATCCAGATTCTGACTGATCACATCCCGGTCCTGAGCGATCACATCCAGATTCTGACTGATCACGTCCCGATCCTGAGCGATCACTTCCAGATTCTGACTGATCACGTCCCGATCCTGAGCGATCACTTCCAGATTCTGACTGATCACGTCCCGATCCTGAGCGATCACATCCAGATTCAGACTGATCACATCCCGGTCCTGAGCGATCACATCCAGATTCGGACTAATCATGTCCCGATCTTGAGCGATCCCATCCCGATCCTGAGCGATCACATCCAGATTCTGACTGATCACATCCCGGTCCTGAGCGATCACATCCAGATTCTGACTGATCACGTCCCGATCCTGAGCGATCACTTCCAGATTCTGACTGATCACATCCCGGTCCTGAGCGATCACATCCAGATTCGGACTAATCATGTCCCGATCTTGAGCGATCCCATCCCGATCCTGAGCGATCACATCCAGATTCTGACTGATCACATCCCGGTCCTGAGCGATCACATCCAGATTCTGACTGATCACATCCCGATCCTGAGCGATCACTTCCAGATTCTGACTGATCACGTCCCGATCCTGAGCGATCACTTCCAGATTCTGACTGATCACATCCCGGTCCTGAGCGATCACATCCAGATTCTGACTGATCACGTCCCGATCCTGAGCGATCACTTCCAGATTCTGACTGATCACGTCCCGATCCTGAGCGATCACTTCCAGATTCTGACTGATCACGTCCCGATCCTGAGCGATCACTTCCAGATTCTGACTGATCACGTCCCGGTCCTGAGCGATCACTTCCAGATTCTGACTGATCACATCCCGGTCCTGAGCCATCACATCCAGATTCTGACTGATCACGTCCCGATCCTGAGCGATCACTTCCAGATTCTGACTGATCACGTCCCGATCCTGAGCGATCACATCCAGATTCTGACTGATCACGTCCCGATCCTGAGCGATCACTTCCAGATTCTGACTGATCACGTCCCGGTCCTGAGCGATCACTTCCAGATTCTGACTGATCACATCCCGGTCCTGAGCGATCACATCCAGATCCTGAGCGATCACATCCCGATCCTGAGCGATCACATCCAGATTCTGACTGATCACATCCAGATTCTGACTGATCACATCCCGGTCCTGAGCGATCACATCCAGATTCTGACTGATCACATCCCGGTCCTGAGCGATCACATCCAGATTCTGACTGATCACATCCCGGTCCTGAGCGATCACATCCAGATTCTGACTGATCACATCCCGGTCCTGAGCAATCACATCCAGATTCTGACTGATCACATCCCGGTCCTGAGCGATCACATCCAGATTCTGAGCGATCACATCCCGGTCCTGAGCGATCACATCCAGATTCTGACTGATCACATCCCGGTCCTGAGCGATCACGCCCCGATCTTGAGGGATCATGCCCCGATCCTGACCCTGAGCGAGCACATCCTGACCCTGACTAATCACGTCTGATCCCGAGTGAACACGGCCCGATCATGAGCTAGCACACCGTGACCCTGACTAATCACGTCTGATCCTGAGTGAGCAGATAATGACCCTGACTAATCACGCCCCTATCCTGAGCTAGCACATCCCAACCCTGACTAACCACATGAAAATCCTGAGCAAGCACGTCCCAACCCTGATTAATCACGTCTGATCCTAAGCGAGCACACCCGACCCTAACTAATCACATCCCGATCCTGAGTGAACACATTCAGACCCTGACAAATCACGTCCCGATCCTGAGTGAACACATTCCGACCCTGATTAATCACATCCCAATCCTGAACAAACCCATCCCGACCCTGACTAATCACATCCCAATCCTGAACAAACCCATCCCGACCCTCACTAATCACATCCCAATCCTGAACAAACCCATCCTGACTGTGACTAATCACATCTGATCCTGAACAAACACATCCCATCTCTGACTACTCACGCCTGTTCCTGAGCAAACACATTTCGACCCTGACTAATTGCATCCCGGCACTGACTAATCTCATCCCAGTCCTGAGTGAACACATCCCGACCCTGACTAATCTCATCTGATTTTGAACAGACATATCCGGACATTGACTAATCACATCCATATATTGAGCAAACACCTCCCAACACTGACTAATCACCTCTGAACCTGAGCGGACGGATCCTGACCCCGACTAATCTCACAATGGTCCTGATTAATCCCATCCTGATTCTGAGTGAAGGCATCCCAAACCTGAGCGAACACATCCCAACCCTGACTAATCGCATCCCAACCATGAATGAAGACATTTGATCCAGATCCAGTCCTGACCAAATGCGTCTAATTCTCATCTAGTTGAGACTAAACATATCTGATCCGGACTGAATATGTACGATCCAGAGTCTGACTAAACACGTCTGATCCGGATCCGGTCCTGAATAAATATGATCGTTTTCAAACCCTGTCCTGATTAAGCACACGTAATCCAGATCTGATCCTGACTAAACACTCTTATTTTCAGTCTACTTGCTTATCTCGATTAATCAGGATTTGGGTTAGAATTGAAATCTAAATTTTTAGCCGTTTCTGTTGAAATATTTGTGATCACTGGGTCTGGTGCTAATTTGTTAGTTGGTGCTGGATTTTCGTTATTCCTGGGAGAAATCAGTCGTTGTCTGTTGCAATAACGCCACTGCAGTGCTAACGATCAGAAATTACTGTTCGCTCCTAAAAATAATAGAACAAGGGCTCGTTTTCTTGCTCACTAATACCCCTTTTCCACCAAATCAGTTCCAGGGCTGGTTCGGGGCCGGTGCTGGTTCACAACTCGTTCAACTTGCGAGCCAGCTGAGAACCAGTTTGCTTTTCCATAGCTCGCGGTGCTAAGGGAAGCCACGTCAGTTACGTCGCTGTATACGTCAGTTACATCGCTACGTTTGCATAAACCTTGGCGCGAATATCGAAGCAAAAACAACACGGAAGAAGCAGCAGCAGCAACAACAATAGTAATAATGGATGACTTCGCGTTTGTCCAGCTGCTGCTTCTCGTCGCTGAAAAATGGCGATCTTTCGTGGTCTTGTTATTGTTGTTGGTCTTAACAACTCCGCCCCCACCGCTGACGTAAGCGGTTCTTTTCTCTGGCCCAGCAGAGAGTTGGTGCTAGCCTGGAACCGGTTTTTCTGGCCCCAGAGCCAGTTCTTTGTCAGTGGAAACAGAAAACCCGGTTCCAAACTAAGCACTGGCCCCGAACCAGCCCTGGAACTGCTTTGGTGGAAAAGGGGCATATTTCCCAGTGATGGTTAACCTCATATTTATGAAATGTGCAACACAGAAGTAATGGGGACAGGAAATGTCTGACTCCGAGATCCAGAATGTAATGCCGATACAGGACACGGTTTTGCCGAGTTATGGCAGAGACTCGATTCGTCTCGGTTAGTTAGTGACCTCTGGGATAACAGCAGCGATGGCTCTGACGGTGGTACGAGAATTTAATTGCACGCTGATGATCTTGTTACTTGTAATGATGAAATATCCGTATTGTTCACGGTGGCCTTTTCTTTTCGTGTCCCGTCCGTTGTCGCTGAGAACGGACCGATGCTCACACAGCCCAGCCGTACGTTACAGGTGGCTGCAGGTTCGAGGAGCAGTTTGCACAGATTGCAGGGAGGATGTGTTCAGACATTCTGTACGTCACAGGCTGAAGTATGTGAGGTACGGCAGGGAGTTTTCGTGCATTCTTTCCTTCTAGCCGGGAATCTTTTGAGGAGCTGTAGTGACAACAGGCTGAACGCTGTATTAGTGATGTTTAGGAATCGCTGCTTCAGTGCTTCGAAGATCAAACTCATTAGAGGTTGGTTGATTGATAGAGCTAGACCAATGAATTTTTCTAACGGTATCTCTCGTTATAGTCTTTGTCAGGAATGAGGTGTCGGAACAGCTCTTGTCTTTATCTTTGCACTAACACCATCTATTTTAATGATCCGCATACAGACAGACACTTCATTAGCCTCGGCCGTCTTGAAATCGCTCTGTCTTACTCATCAGATGGAGAGGTGCGAGAGTGACGTGTGTATGCATGTACTGCGGCTTCGGCTGTCGAATGTTTTTGAGTGATTTTTTTTTTTTGAGAAAGTTTATCAAACATTTAAACCATGGGTGTATTGTTAATAAAAATACCCCTCTGATTAGGTCTAATCAGGACGTGTATTTTAATCCACGGCACTGAATAATTTAGAAGACATTTAGATTATTATTTTATTATAATACATAGGGCCAAATTACTCAATTCTGATTGGTCAATCAAGGAGGGCTTTTTTTTTTTTCCTTAACACGGGGCCGTATTTCTGAAATGGTATTAGCTAGTTCGTTGCTTGGCTACGGTTACAAAAATGAGCAAATTTTGTCAACAAAATGGCGGACTCTGCTGACCCAGCAATGCCGCGTTTCGCTATATTTGACGAAGAAATGAGAAACCAATTGAAAGCTGCAAGCGAAAAAGAAAATACCAAAAAAGTACGAATTTTTGGCTTTCCGTGTTTAAGAAATGGGCCGCAGAAAGACAAATAAACGATTCTCTAGTGGCATATGAACGCTGTAAGTTAGACAAGGCGCTATCGCAGTTTAATGCAGAAGTGAGGAAAGAAAATGGGGAAAACTACGAGCCAGACTCTCTCAAAGTAATGCAGGCAGCATTGGATCGGCATCTGAGACGAGAGAAATATCCGGGATCGATCCTGAAAGATGTTACTTTTCAAGAATCACGAAAAGTCCTCGAGGGAAAAGCGAGAGATTTGCGAAAACAAGGAATGCTTTAGAAACTGATTCAAACGTGCAGGATAGTCTCGCGCCCTGATTGGTTCAAAAAACTCGAATGGCTTCCGAAGTATGAATTTGGCCCTATAGATTATAAACAAGTAATCGTATGGTTCCTCGTAAAATTAAAGATCACTTTCACTCGTGATTTCAAAGTTCAAAATCGCTCGTGAAATTAATCCTTAATTTTACTCGGCCCCATACGGTTACCTATACTTATTTCTTTTTACTATGTGTTTTTCGCAGAAACTTACAACACTGGAGGGATTTAAAATCTTGTGCGTGTATAATATAATATAAAAAGAAAAGGGCGGCACGGTGGTGTAGTGGTTAGCGCTGTCGCCTCACAGCAAGAAGGTCCGGGTTCGAGCCCCGTGGCCGGCGAGAGCCTTTCTGTGCGGAGTTTGCATGTTCTCCCCGTGTCCGCGTGGGTTTCCTCCGGGTGCTCCGGTTTCCCCCACAGTCCAAAGACATGCAGGTTAGGTTAACTGGTGACTCTAAGGCCCTGTCCACACGGCAACGGATTCAGGTGAATCCGATAAAATTGTTTATTGTTTAGGCCTGGCGTCCACACGGCACCGGCGTTTTGGGTGCCCAAAACGCAATCTTTTTGAGAACGGGTTCCAGAGTGGAAAGATCTGGCAACGGCGCCGTTGCGAAGTCGTCTGGATGAGTAGAACGGATTTGTTTACGATGACATCACAACCACATGTGCTTCACGCCGGGTAGAAGTGTAACGAACTCGATGCGAGTTGTCAACAAATCCTATAACTTGGTTTATGAAACACGCTTACAAAATATTTTCACTGTGAATATTTATTGTGTAATGGTGCAAAGTGAGAGAGAGAGAGAGAATAGCCCTTAGGGCAGAGTCAATCCCGCCAGCAAAAATAGGGAAAAAAAAGGAGCGATCTCACCTCTTCAGATGTTGGTTTAAGTCCTACAATACATTCCTCAAAAAGGGCGTAGAAGAGCAAATTAATCCATCAACGTGTAGCATTCAATTTATTCCGGACCATTAAAGACGCCGCCTTCCGCGTAGAATCATACGTCATCCTCGCCGCCATATTGGATAGGTCAAAGCGGAGAATAAAGATTCATGTGCTGCATTTAACTGTACCAACAGGTTTACCGTCCAAACGAGATCACATGGGATTACCTTTCACAGGTGAGACTGGAAAAATACTTTTTCATTGTATTTGGTCAGTATAATGTAATTTTACGAACAGATTTTTCTGACTTTGTGGCTAATATGAAGTCTCGCGCATAATCGTTTATGTGCATGCGTCCTTACTTCTTCTATTGTTCTGGTGTCTCCGAAGGGACCGTCTTACAGCGCCCCTAGAGGTGTGGCATGTGTATTGCATCGTTTTCAGCAAGCGTTGCGTTGCCATATGGACCTGATATTTTACTGATCCGTTGCCCATGTGGACGCGATATATTTTTTTTAATAACATCTCGTTGCCGTTGTCGTGTGGATGTAGCCTAAATTGACCGTAGGTGTGAATGTGAGTGTGAATGGTTGTCTGTGTCTATGTGTCAGCCCTGTGATGACCTGGCGACTTGTCCAGGGTGTACCCCGCCTTTCACCCGTAGTCAGCTGGGATAGGCTCCAGCTTGCCTGCGACCCTGTAGAACAGGATAAAGCGGCTGGAGATAATGGAAGGATAAAAAGAAAAATCCACCCTGAACAACTCCTTAATCTTTCAGTGCATCCAAGATTTATTTTGGAATGAAATCCTGAGTTGTTAAAACTTCTTCTTCTTTCACTGACACATTGGTCTATTTTCACTTTGGTTTAACGATTTCTTATATCACCAACCTGCTGATAACGGCGCCAGTGTCCTCTGGCTCCCGCTTCAGTGATGCAGCAGAGCTTTAGTCCTTTTACTCTGCCCTGCTCTCTCACCTGCTCATCTTTACATGCCGCTCAAACAGATCAGTTTCCAAAGCTTCGAATTTCATGCTAATACCGCCGACAGCGTTATCACGCCTGTTATCTTGTAGATTGATAACTCACCAGGTCTGGCGTTTGTCACGTAGCGCGGAATTGTCATGTAGCTGTGTTGCATTCTGGAACGTTGTTGTTGTCTCTGTGACATCTACCGGAAATTCTCATTACGATCATCTCACCGGAAAATGATGAGTGAGAAAAGAAGCTCTCGCTGTTTTTGGGGAGGGGACAACAGAAGCTGGTCCTTAGCACTCATCCTTGGGGTCACTGAACACTTTCTCATGGAAATAACGGAAATACAGAACCAACAAACAAATTAGTACCAGAATTGTTAAGCATGTCAAAAATCTTTCAGTGTGAACGTGATGTGTTTCATGGTGGAGTGTTTTTGTTTTTGTGGGTTTTTTTTTTCCCCCTCATGTAATCATGTAGCTGACGAAGTAAGAGTTCAAGGGTTCAAAACACATTTGGACTTTTGCCAGTTCTGGGATTTGAGTCGCTGGCACAGAACCTTCAACTCTAAGCCAAATTAAATTCCCCAAACTGGTCAGAGTAAAAATAAATAAAATACCATTATCCAAAGCACCAAGTAAAAAAAGACACATCCTGGGCTAGTGCTTAACAACCAGCTTGCTAACAAGGGCAATAAAACTGCGCCAGCTTGTTCCAGCACTGCTTTACTTTAACCTAAAATAATTGCGTTCTAGTTTATAGCGGCAAAAAAAAAAACCCTATGGTGGACTATCTCTGTGTCCGAAATCACTAACTCGTTCACTACTCCCTACTCCCTATATAGGGAATTAGTATATAGAGGACTATACAGTGAGCTCATTGGTAAAATGAAAAAACGCTTTCGGACACTACTCCGTCATGCTGGTATTTACGTCATTACTGTCGCACAATTAAAACGTGCCAGATCAGTCGCAGGCTTTCATCTAAACGGGGGAACAGGGGCGCTGCGGCCTCTTACTCTCGGCGTGCGCCCCCTTACCGACTCCGTGAAAACATCCCAGCAACACCACGTGACAATGTGTCTGATCCTCAAATACGTTATAATTGCTCCAAAAATATTCCAATCATAGTAGATACACCGCCAGATGGTGCAAAAACAATCCGAATTGGCGTTTTCCAGACTGAGGCACCATGTTGTTTAGTTGTTTACTTGTCGTGGCTGCTCTCGCGAGATTTGACATGGGTTCCATACAAGGTCAGCTGACTTGTTCTCGAGTTCTCGAGACTGAATGACCTTTCACCCACCGGCGCGGGAGCTTTTGACAGAAGTAGTTCGCGAGTTGTTTTTGTTGACACTTGGGCATTTAAAGATGTCATCCTGCGGCACGAAACGGAAGAAAGCCAAAGACTGTCCGGGGCAGAAGACGATTACTTCTTTCTTTTTCAATGTTGACAGACAATTTGTTACAATTTCCCTCTCAGATACTCAGAATGTCCCATTGGAGCATTTTTCAAAGGCTTTGCACGGCGGGGGGGGACAACCGGCCCCCCCCGCTTCGCTCCCTCGCCATGGTGAGTGCCCTCATACTAAATTTTTCTAGAAAAAACCCTGAGTCGGCTGGTGGGTTTTCAAAATAATAAATACATATGTTATTTACCAGCTGGGAGGTCCGTATCGTGAAATACCGTGAAAAAAACTACATTTTGCCGCCTATGTAGTCCCCTATTTATACAAAATCGAGTCATTCAGGATTCAGCCATGTTTTTGCTCGGCGTTAGCAACAGTTAGAGGTTTTAGCTTTCTCCTGAAATGTTTTCTTTTATTTCTTCTTCCTCAGGGTAGTAAAACTCGCTTTCGCTGTGAACACTGTCGTTATCACTATCCGTGATGTAAAATTAATGCTATTATACTGAGAAATGCGAAAATAAATGTTGACAAAAATTGCTACGATGTTTGTTGTCGTGAACGAGCGAGTCACCAGAGGTCCGTAATCAGGGTCTGTAACTGGGGTCCGTACCATAGGATACGGACCCGCTCGCCAGCCAATCGGAGCGCAGGATTGGATGGAAACGGGACCGCGAAAAAAATAAATGCGTGTATTTTTGTGATAAATCCATATTATACCGAGCGTATTTCCCACATTAATCAATACAAAGTACCTGCATCTTTCAGTTCTTTTAAATCAAGGCTGAATACTTTCTTCTTTGCCGCTGCCTTTTATGAAATCAAATTTGAGACTTTTAATTTGATTTCTTTCAGCGCGACCGCAATGCACGATGGGATATATTGCTTTGGTTAGTGACCATCAGTTGTCCACTACTTTTCGTGATGCATTGTGGGATACTTTGAGTGCACTACATAGGGTGTAAATAATCCTCACTAAGGTTTCGGACAGCACTACAAAATGGCGTCCTCACTATATAGTGCCCTGTATAGTGAGTAGGGAGCGATTTCGGACACAGTATGTTTTCATGAGAAAGTGTCTTGGTTTTTACATAGTCCGGGGGGAAAAAAGAGTTGTAAAGAGTTGACTTTCCTTTGCTTTGACTGAATCATTGTTAACTAGACGGACACCTTGACATGGTCATGACAGCTTTTGTATTATTCGGCATGTCGGGTGAAAATTAAAATTCAGTCCAAGTTGCCTGAAATGGCGCTCATTGAAGCAGAAGAACATAATTTTTACAGAATTTAAATGTTTATCCGTTCTTGAGATGTTAGAAGTCAAAGATTGAAAAAGCGGCTTAATTTTTGGAGAACTGGCATAATATTCTGTCTGAGGATCACATGGTTCAAAACGGGCCTCATTAACCATGAGATCAAATGTTTTTTTCTGAATAACCTTTCTATTTTTCAAGATATTTACATGGAAATTGGCAGGAACATAGATATACCGAATACAAAATTTGAAAAATTAGCACAAACCAATTATGCAAATTAGTATTTAATTGGTAAGTGATTATGCTAATTGGGTCAAAACATTAAATCAGCACACTCGATTAAAAAAAAGTAAGCGAAGATTATTTCTAATCCCCTCTTTGTGCTCTGTAGGCCTTTGTATTTCTCAGAAGTAGGGCCTACCAGTGTTTATATTAAAAAATAGAAAGGATAATATTCACAGCTTTCAAGGCGAGCCTCGAAACAAACTGAGATCCACATCCAGTAAACAATTCTAGTTAATCGAATTGAAATTGACACTTGCGTTTCTGGCTCCTGGTTTTTTTAAATCTCATTCCGACCACGAAGATTTCAATATTTTTCATCAAAACAATGACCGTTATATCCTAAAATAGTTATTTATTTACAGGAATCAGTTTGGTTTGAAAAGAGAAGTCAGTAAAGATATGAAAACTCATTTCAAAGTCTCCCGTGAAGCATCACATCAAAACGAGCTGACAGAAAATTTTGCTGAATACTTCATGTAAAACACTGAAAGCGAGAGAACATCCCTATAAAAGTTATCTGATTGATATTCACGAGTAATCCAGTCGGAAACCGATCAGAAGAGAGAGAGAGCGAGAGAGAGAGAGCTTGTTCAATTTCCCATGACTCAAAAATCACTGGCAGTTTCCCGATGTCCCAAAGTACTGAACAGATCTTAATGAGATGAATTGCTTTGGAAAGCAGAGATTCTAAGCTTTTTAATGATCGTATTCAAAATGGAAAATATTCAAGAGTTAAAGGAGAACTGAAGGTAAATTTTTTTTTTTTTTAATCAAAATTTTATTTCTCATTTTATTAAATATCGTAATGCATTTCTGATCACTATTTTGTCACTGCTAGAGCAAGTTATAAGTGTTTGAAATATGCTCTGTAGTATATCAGTCCATATGCCAAAGCGATGGCCGTAAACGAGATTCGTTGAGACCCGTGCGAGACATCGTAGGACGGAAGTAAAACGTACAGCGGAAACCAAAGTGACCGACATCTGCCAACCTTGTCAAAAGACGCGCGCGCCCTCTTTCGAATGCTGACGTAATCAAGCCGGAAGTTTTGTTTGTTTCGATAGCAATCAGGAAAGTTTGAAAAAAGTAGGCAGTAATCGTCATTTAAACTCATTTTTGCGCAATACTTCGTTTGGAAAACAGTTTTCAAAATGGCGGCACCGACACCTGGCTGACACTTCACGTTTCGAAGTCTCGCACAAGTCTCGTGAAGATCGCACGGATAAGCGACGCCTGCCGTAGACCAAACGAACTAAATTCACCATGGCTAAAACCCGAATAGGCCGATAAGTATATTTAATTGTGATTAGTTGCCAATACGAGTCACGATATAAGGTTACTAAAACTGAAAACGTAATTGAACAACACGTTAATTAAGAAATAAAGCAAGTTTAAAAATGACTTCAGTTTAAATCAAAATTTTATTTCTCATTTTATTAAATATCGTAATGCATTTCTGATCACTATTTTGTCACTGCTAGAGCAAGTTATGAGTGTTTGAAATATGCTCTGTAATATATCAATCCATATGTCAAAGATGGCTGTAAACGAGATTCGTTGAGACCTGTGCGAGACATCGTAGGACGGAAGTAAAACGTACAGCGGAAATCAAAGTGACCAACGTCTGCCAACCTTGTCAAAAGACGCGCGCGCCCTCTTTCGAATGCTGACGTAATCAAGCCGGAAGTTTTGTTTGTTTCGATAGCAATCAGGAAAGTTTGAAAAAAGTAGGCAGTAATCGTCATTTAAACTCGTTTTTGCGCAATACTTCATTTGGAAAACAGTTTTCAAAATGGCAGCACCGACACCTGGTTGACGCTTCACGTTTCAAAGTCTCGCACAAGTCTCGTGAAGATCGCATGGATAAGCGACGCCTGCCGTAGACCAAACGAACTAAATACAACATGGCTAAAACCCGAATAGGCCGGTAAGTATATTTAATTGCGATTAGTTGCCAATACGAGTCACAATATAAGGTTACTAAAACTGAAAACGTAATTGAACAACACGTTAATCAATAAATAAAGCAAGTGTAAAAATGACTTCAGTTCAACTTTAAGCAATGACAGATCTGGAAACGTTGATGAGCGTCTGCATGGGCTATTTTCACAGCGTAGCCAGCGAGCATCTGATCTGCCTGTTATTATTTAACTTTTAAATGAGTTGTGTGTGAGATTGTACTTCGTTATGTACAGAGTCGTGGTTTTCATGTGTGTGTTGTGACTGAGCTAAAGCTGTAGTTTGGGGGGGGGAAAGAAGAAATTTGACACCCGGTATCCAAATTGAGAATCTTCAACACAATTATCTCATCTCATCTCATTATCTCTAGCCGCTTTATCCTGTTCTACAGGGTCGCAGGCGAGCTGGAGCCTATCCCAGCTGACTACGGGCGAAAGGCGGGGTACACCCTGGACAAGTCGCCAGGTCATCACAGGGCTGACACATAGACACAGACAACCATTCACACTCACATTCACACCTACGGTCAATTTAGAGTCACCAGTTAACCTAACCTGCATGTCTTTGGACTGTGGGGGAAACCGGAGCACCCGGAGGAAACCCACGCGGACACGGGGAGAACATGCAAACTCCGCACAGAAAGGCCCTCGCCGGCCACGGGGCTCGAACCCGGACCTTCTTGCTGTGAGGCGACAGCGCTAACCACTACACCACCGTGCCGCCCCTAGAGTTGCAAAATTCCGGGAATTTTCAAAGGTGGAAACTTTCCATGGGAATTTTCGGGAATTAATGGGAATTTTCGGGAAAAGACTGGGAATTTTGAAAGTGGACATCAATTAAGTAAGTAGAAAAAAATACTGTAGCATAATCTTGGTTAAAAGAGGCAGATTTATGGGAATAAAGTTGTGCATAGCACGCTGTTACTCACTCACATGGACAAAACATGTTATTTTCTCAGGAGCCATTGAAGCCACGCCCCGTGCATGCATTTTGCATCTCTCTATCACATGCACAATAACTTCTAGAATTCTGAAGAGCTAGAACTGTTTTAAATACAAACTGCCGAGATCACACATTACAGACAAAGGACTACATGCCATCAAGTAAGTTTTAAGGATGTTTGAGGATGATTTTTTTATCTATTATGGTATTTAAGTAAAAATGAAAAGGTATAGTAGAATAAATCTAGTGCTAATTTACTTGTAAATTAGAATTGTGCCATTTCATTGAAGTAGTTAGCTTGTGATGCTAGTTACAGCGAATTGTGCTAGCTTAATGGGAAACCAGATAAGCTAAATGAAAGCTTCCTATGAACATTTCATGTAAGAAAACTAAATTTAATGCTAGCTTACTGGTACAAATAAATGTAAATGTAGAGAACATGCAAAATAGAACATGCAAAAATAAGGCTTGAGAAACTTTGTGTAAATGCATTGATATGCAAGACTTTATTTGACATTCAAGACTTTTTTTTCGAAGGGGAAAACATTTTTCATTTGAGTTTTTGAGTCAGAAAGAGAGTTACGTTCTGTCTGTTCTGTCCCATAAGTGGGAGCTGTAAGCAACATATTGGCAAACGTTCATGTTTTGTTCAGTAAAAGAAATAAGCATTGATAAAGTTCTTCTTACAAATAAATCAGTCATGTGTTTTAATTGTCTCCATTTTGCAATAATGTCTGCTGATGACAAAATAAAATGTTTATATTTTTGTTGGTTTATGACTTAATAATAAATAATTAAATAAATAATTAATAAATAAATAATAAATGTTTATAAATAAATAAATATTTTATATATTAGTGCTGTCAGGCGATTAAAATATTTAATCGCGATTAATGTCGCGACTGTCATAGTTAACTTGCGATTAATCGCAATTTAATCGCACATTTTTGCCACATGAAAAACCATTGTAATTCTCTTATCAGCATAAAAAAGTGAATGGGCTTGTTTTGTACCAATGTTTTTTTTATTGCAAAGCATAACACGTCTTGACACAGCCACTGCAAAGTGAAACCTAAGCCGAGCACCGGCGCGGGGCTAGTAAGAGAACCATGAGTGAAGTGAGACAGGTTACACAGTGACGGTAGGCTTGACATGCTTGATTATAATATAAAGTACACTATTATATTAACTTTAAGTTGTTCGTTGATAAATATTGCATTGAATCTGATCTTTACTGTTTCAGCTCACTTAACACATTTTGTACTTTTACACTTTCTGCCTGTTGATGCGTCGTGCTGTCCAATCAGAGGCGGCCAAATTTGCATATTACAGGAAGGATTTCTGGGATAGCATTGAGTTTACAGTTCAGAGGGATCTGGCTTCTTTACACGCTGTCTTCTTAAAACTGAATAAATATTTAAAAAGAGCCAAATGAGCCAGTCTTTTGAACGGCTCTTTTCAAAGAACGGATCACAAAGATGCGGATCCCATCAAAGAGCCATAAATCCCATCTCTACTAGCGCGCCCTGCCCGCGCTGGTTCTTTGGGGGGAGGAGGGCAGAGGACTCTGGCTGTGCGGGGCGTGGCATTACAGTCTAGCTGCTGTGCAAAGTCTCTGTTCCAAGTTCCTGGCAGTTTCAAAAGCTTATGAAAAACCTACATCATGTCACAGAGCGTTAATCTCGCAATAAAAAAATTATCGCCGTTAAAATTGAGTCAAGTTAACGCGTTAATAACGCGACATTTTTGACAGCACTAATATATATATATATATATATATATATATATATATATATATATATATAAAATTAAATAATTCCCCTAAATTACCGTAATTCCAGTCCTTTTTATTTATTTTTTATTTTTTTAAATTCCCAAAATTCCCGTACCAGAGTTTCCATGGAAACTTTCCGGAAATTTTCCGCCCCTTTACAACCTAACGCAATTATATTCACAGAAATGCGCGCACACACACACACACAAACAATAAACATATAATGAATTAAATTTCAGTGTATTTTCTCAATCCAACGCTTGCTTGTATCATGGTAAATGACCAAAGATTTGCTTGACTTCTTAGTGAACTTACAAAATAATCTTTTCCAATGCTGTAAAGTACTACAGTGCCAGTGTTGCATTGTAGCATTATAGGTCTGGAAAATGCTAGGTTTTTCAAAAACAGCATAGAAATCCCATTTGGGCTTAAAACCGTAGGCGAACATGTGACCCGGAACAGTGCGGCCTCAAATAGCAGTGTACCGTTATTCCAGATTTCCTGTTCCCACTCGAGTGTAATAACTTTTAATGAAGGAATCCACCACAATGAGGCATGCTCTTCGAGGAAAATAATAGTGTGATGCTGGTGTTATCATCCAGATGTTGATTATTTTCCAATAATAGGACATTTTATTCATCTTAAGCCTCGGTCACAACCGGCCGTACATGCTCCGATGGCCGGTCTACGTGCAAGAAACGCACGGAGGGCACGCGTGTGACGTGCTGATTTTCGAGCCGTAGACTGGCCGCAGACCGGCCGCAGAGGTTCTTTGTCATGTCAAACAAACTCTACGGGCGCTTACGTTTTTTTCAGGTTGCAAGACAAACTTATGGCCAACGCGCGTCTTTCTCAATGAACAAAAAAACCGCAGCGATTTGGGAAACGCCAAAAAATCGTACATCCGGTTGTGACCTAGGCTTTATACCACAGCAGTTTGCCAGGAATTACAATGTTTTTTATTTACTTATGAATCATACACGGTCACATTTAATACGTAGTTGTGGACCTTTTTTGTGGGACAAGTTAGTTCCTGTTCTCAATTCCATTAGGACAGCCTTGCTTTTTTATTTTCTCTTGACCAAGTAATTGAGAAAACACACACACTACTTGTCATGGAACAGAGAATCTACAATGTGGAACTTTCCTGTTACTGGGTATTACAAAATGCTGACACTTGAGACTCCGTCCATCCTATCTGTACTTGAAGAATCCTCCATCAATGATCCTGGTCACTTCCGTATTAGCTCGGCCAACTCGTTCCTTGATTTGCGTACAGTAAGTCTTTCTTTTAGCGTGCGCAATTCCAAGCAGTTTTCATATTTTGATCCAATGGATCTCGATAATGGCTCCTGGGCGGTTTGGCAAACATCATTTTCTTTGTATTCTCAGCTCTATATACGTGAGCAGTATATTTAAGGTATTGCTGGGTTTCAGTCACATGACTTTTCTTGTCATTGTCTTGTCTTGTCAAAAATTTAATCGCCCTAGACCTTCTCAAAGGCCAACGCAAGCTTAACCACGAGTTGGCGCTGTGGGTTGGTCCTACAATAACTGAGCTCTGCTTGGCATATCTTGCAAACTACCTTGGTTTTATCAAGCTCTTCGTCCTTTGTTGTTTTTTAAATTTGAAATGATTCCACACGTCAGATTTCATTTGAGACGGCTTGCCGAGCGGTGTTTTCCCTGCCTCAGCCATGGCTCTGGCCTCAGCCATTTTGTGTGCGTGCTTGAACGTCACGATGTACGACTGCGCAGCTGCGTCATCACGCACGAGACGGCTGAGGGAGGAAAATCACACAACACACGAGATTGTGTTGTGGGGAAAAAAAAAACCCTCGATCTCATGCCCTGTGAATCAATAGTGCGAAATTTAAATGAAATCGATCCAAAATCGATTAAATCGATATATATATATATTTTTTTTAACCCAGCCCTAGTCGTTTCGCCGGTTTGTTTACATTCTAGGTGGAAATGATTTTGTCGTACTGTTTGTTTTTATCGAATTTGCAAAAAATAAAAATGCTCCGTTTCTCAAAATCCAGCGAATGTGGATCGAATAAAACTCAGCGCGACGCGCCTCATCGGCTATCCGCTCACGTACGACTCGCTTCTGTGGAATAACTGTGAATTGTTTACGATAGAAATGAGTTTATTAGAACGAGCATATTCCTATAAATGCATCAACACCTTCCGACCAGTCACGTTCGAGAATTCAACAGCGCTGTGGTCTGGCAGTGAAAGAGTGTGAAAAGCTTTCGGGCGCGAGTAGGATTAATACCAACGGTGCAAAGTCTTTTATAATATAAATAGCGTTATTCATGAATAATTTAGTTAACACAGCCACGGCGGCGCCGTTGCATTTTTAAAGCTTGGCGTGGGAATGATGAGCTGCTCGAGTTCACCACCAAATCATTTGGGTCACAGGTGCAGAGGGACGGACACGGCAGAGAAGCTTAATGGAATGTGTGTGTGTGTGGTGGTGTTTTTTTTTTTTTTTTTTTTTCCCCCCCTCCCTTTACTGTTAGTTGTACTCCTTACCTGACACAACAGTGTGTGTGCTCTAATGACATTTGTGCTTTCACAGCGACGCTCCATATGCAGTGTATAAACCTGCATGCTGTTAGTGCCCAGCATGCCAACCCTCCCGATCTGCTGCACTGCAGCCTGCCAGTGTGGCATGTAATGGGGTTTAAAGAGGGCCGGGGTGGGGTTGAACAGATCTCTGAAACAGTGTGAAAATATTTGCTGAATTTAAACCCCCTTCTTCTTGGCTTTTCATGTTGAACTGAAAGAGAACAAGATCCGTGAAAGATCCTTCATCTGTCTCCGAGATGAATCGCTTTTGTGTTCAAGATTGCATACTGTTTGAACAAGCAAAGTAGAAATGAAACTGTTTCTTTTGTGTGGAAGTCGATGCTATTTATAATCGACTGTTTAACGACACAGAAGGAGGTGGTTTATTCCATGCGTCCGATGATGTATTTATCAGAGACACTTGGATGACTTTTCCACGGCACCAGACAGGTTGCTTCATCGTGTTTAGTCATGACTGTAGGTCAAGTTTCCTCTTTCACGCAGTTACCTTATGCTCCCTGTTCCACTGAAGTATTCGGTTACATCGCATCCACTGAGTTTTTACCTGTTAAGCAGTTATGTTCGGGCTTTGCATGTTCTACATAGCTGATGTTCACGAATATATGTTTGGTTATTTGAACCAATTTGTGTGTGTGTGTGTATATGAGTGTTTAGTCTACGTCTAGTTCATATCTAGAGTGTTTATACTGTTGTCTGTTTGAGTGTTTAGTCTGTGTGTAGTTCTTATCTAGTGTTTATACTGTTTATATTGTCTGAGTGTTTAGTCTATGTCTAGTTCCTATCTAGTGTTTATACTGTTCATATTGTCTGTCTGAGTGTTTAGTCTGTCTAGTTCCTATCTAGTGTTTATACTGTTGTCTGAGTGTTTAGTCTGTCTAGTTCCTATCTAGTGTTTATACTGTTCATATTGTCTGTCTGAGTGTTTAGTCTGTCTAGTTCCTATCTAGTGTTTATACTGTTTATATTGTTTGTCTGAGTGTTTAGTCTGTCTAGTTCCTATCTAGTGTTTATACTGTTCATATTGTCTGTCTGAGTGTTTAGTCTGTCTAGTTCCTATCTAGTGTTTATACTGTTTATATTGTTTGTCTGAGTGTTGAGTCTGTCTAGTTCCTATCTAGTGTTTATACTGTTGTCTGAGTGTTTAGTCTGTCTAGTTCCTATCTAGTGTTTATACTGTTTATATTGTTTGTCTGAGTGTGTAGTCTGTCTAGTTCCTATCTAGTGTTTATACTGTTGTCTGAGTGTTTAGTCTATGTCTAGTTCCTATCTAGTGTTTATACTGTTTATATTGTTTGTCTGAGTGTTTAGTCTATGTCTAGTTCCTATCTAGAGTGTTTATACTGTTGTCTGAGTGTTTAGTCTATGTCTAGTTCCTATCTAGTGTTTATACTTTTTATATTGTTTGAGTGTTTAGTCTATGTCTAGTTCCTATCTAGTGTTTATACTGTTCATATTGTCTGTCTGAGTGTTTAGTCTGTCTAGTTCCTATCTAGTGTTTATACTGTTTATATTGTTTGTCTGAGTGTTTAGTCTGTCTAGTTCCTATCTAGTGTTTATACTGTTGTCTGAGTGTTTAGTCTGTCTAGTTCCTATCTAGTGTTTATACTGTTCATATTGTCTGTCTGAGTGTTTAGTCTATGTCTAGTTCCTATCTAGTGTTTATGCTGTTTATATTGTTTGTGTTTAGTCTATGTCTAGTTCCTATCTAGAGTGTTTATACTGTTGTCTGAGTGTTTAGTCTATGTCTAGTTCCTATCTAGTGTTTATACTGTTTATATTGTCTGAGTGTTTAGTCTATGTCTAGTTCCTATCTAGTGTTTATACTGTTCATATTGTCTGTCTGAGTGTTTAGTCTGTCTAGTTCCTATCTAGTGTTTATACTGTTTATATTGTCTGAGTGTTTAGTCTATGTCTAGTTCCTATCTAGTGTTTATACTGTTTATATTGTTTGAGTGTTTAGTCTATGTCTAGTTCCTATCTAGTGTTTATACTGTTTATATTGTTTGTCTGAGTGTTTAGTCTATGTCTAGTTCCTATCTAGAGTGTTTATACTGTTGTCTGAGTGTTTAGTCTATGTCTAGTTCCTATCTAGAGTGTTTATACTGTTGTCTGAGTGTTTAGTCTATGTCTAGTTCCTATCTAGTGTTTATACTGTTTATATTGTTTGTCTGAGTGTTTAGTCTGTCTAGTTCCTATCTAGTGTTTATACTGTTTATATTGTCTGTCTGAGTGTTTAGTCTATGTCTAGGTCCTATCTAGAGTGTTTATATTGTTCGTTTGTCTGAGTGTTTAGTCCATGTCTAGTTCCTATCTAGTGTTTATACTGTTTATATTGTTCGTTTGTCTGAGTGTTTAGTCTATGTCTAGTTCCTATCTAGAGTGTTTATACTGTTTATATTGTTTTTTTTTTTTCAATTATTCTATTTTTATTTATTGCATTGCCTGTTTGCACCGTGGGTCAGAGAGGACTGATATTTCATCTGTGCTGTATGTCGAGCATGTATAGCATATTTGACAATAAAGTTGACTTGACTTGACTTGATACCGTATATCGCTGAAGACTCCTTCACTGGGTTTATGCAATGTATTAAACACAAACCAGGGGACAATGGAGCTTTGCTAGGCGTAGCTAGTTCACGGACAGATGATGATGATGATAAACCGTTTATTATTATTATTATTATCAGCATTATCCAAAACAAAATTTGGCTCTTGGAATGCTGAAAACTATCTATAAGCAAAGACAGACGCACACTTGAAGAAGGAGGAGCCTTTTTCTTTTCTTCTTCCGGTTGCTCCCGTTCATTCAGGGTCACCACAGCAGATCTGTTCCGCATGTTTGATTTGACACAGGTTTTACACCAGATGCCCTTCCTGACACAACCCTCCCCAGTCTACCTGGGCTTAGGACCAGCACTAAGGATGCATGTTTTTAGGGTATTTTACCGAACCCGCATGCCTTCGTACAGCGGGAGGCAACCGGAGCACCAAGAGGAAACCCACACAGACACGTCGAGAACATGCAAACTCCACACTGAAAGGCCCCCGTCAACCACTGGGGTTCGAACCCGGAACCTTCTTCAATCATTAGTTTTCTTTTGTTTCAGGAATATAAAAGTTTTTTCCTTTACCTGACATGTTTCGACGATGTAACTTCCGTCTTCATCAGAGGGTCACCCGGATTTTGGTGTGTGACGTGCTTTTATAATCAGCTGATGCAAGAGAACCTCAAATCAGCAATAACAGACCACTGCAGAAGGGAAAATCATATAATGGACTGGGACAATGCTCAAATCATACAACAAGAGAACAACAGATACAGTGCCACCGTTGGATTAAGGAGTCAATAGAAATCAGAAAGCGTAGCCCAAGAACAATAAACAGGGACGAGGGGGCATACATGCTCTCCCACACCTGGAGCGCCGTCCTGAGGGGGAAACACTGACAGCGGGAGGTGTGACCGACCTGTCAATATTGACAGGGAGGCCACACCTCCGTAACATCAGCTGATTATAAAAGCACGTCACACACCAACATCCGGGTGACCCTCTGATGAAGACGGAAGTTACACCGTCGAAACATGTCAGGTAAAGGAAAAAACTTTTACATGTCTGAAACAAAAAAAAACTAATGATTGATTTTAATAAGAAGACATATGCCGCTTTTCCACTACCAACGCAGCTGAGTCGGGCTGAGCCGTGCCGTGCTGAGTTGGGCTGAGTCGAGCTGAGTGGGGCTCTTGGAGTTGCATTTCGACTACAGCCGCGCTGAACCGTGCTGGCTGGAAGTGGGTGGACACATTGGGTGGAGTTAGCGAAAGTGGGTGGACGTCAGATGATGTCGTTAGGCGGCGCAAACAGTGACATCAGTGACCTTTTAAGCGGTAGTCTCACGACCCGGATAGTAAACAATAAACATGGAGGACATGGAGTCGTTAGTGTTGCTGGTCTTGGTGCTGTGGCTTGTTGTCACCGACAACGCCAACAGATGCTGGCAAGAGCGTATAGATGAGGCGAGGCGCATAAGGCTTCAGAAATTCTCGTAATTCGTAATTCTTCCGGGTTTACGGTGTTTACAGATCCCAGCATGCTCGCGGGACGTGTGAGGACACTCCTCCTCACCAATCAGTGCACAGGGGAGTGTCTGCTCACGCCCCTAGCCCCACTCGGCTCGGTTTGGCTCGCTTCAGCCCCACTCCAAAACCATGAGAGTTTTGGGTGCTGAGTAGGGCTGAAGCGAGCTGAGTCGTGCTGTTCTGAGGTAGTCGAAATGTGAGCCGTGTCGGGCTGAAGTGAGCTGAAAAAGGGTAGTGGAAAAGGGCCATCAATGAATGTAACACATCTACCGGAACCTTCTTGCTGTGAAGCGACAATGCTAACTGCTACACCACTGTCCTACCCACTTAAGGAATAGGTTCAGGATATAATAAAAACTTGTACAGTCTCAAAGAAATCTAAATAATGATACTAATAAACAGCCGACAGAAAACCCCAAGAATAATTATAATAAACAGGAATAAATTCATTAGCTAGCCCACAAAACGGCTTCATTGTCTGATGATGATTATACAAAAATATCTACTTAGGGTTTTCCTACAGTTGATGGTGATGCTACGCATGCATTTATAAACTAAAGTTCGTCACACTTTATTCGCAGTTCTACCACAGCACTGTGGAAATCTCGATTCTGATTAGCAGGTAGGTGTTGAGTTTATTTTTCACACCGTAACAGTGGCTCTCCATGACAGGTAAAACTTGGGCTCTACTCCAGCCTCTAATAAGAGACTTGATTTTGGGCGCCCTGTGCACCATGAAGCTAAAATAAACCTCTTGAATCTTCGGTAAGCTTAAACTATTTTAGCATGGACTCATTCAAAAGAGGTATTCGGACGTCCTTTACCTTTAACTTCAACACAAAACTTGACTGACAGTCGAACAGAGTCGAGAAGAGTTTTGGACCAACCAACAGTGAAGGAATCCAATTTTCCCGTCAATTTATAAACTGAACACAGAATGGCACCGCGTTTTACATCATACGTTTGCCACGGGGAGTCAACACGCCACGCTGCCTGAAACATAGAGCCCTTCAGTCGCTTCCTGGCTGACAGCACTTTTACTTTTTTATCCTCGCTGGCCGAAAGGCCCGAAGGGGGATTATGTCGTGGCGATGTCTGTCTGTCCGTCCGTCCCGGGAAGGGTGCTCACCTTCTGAAATCAGCTCCTCTCACAATTTTTGGAAGAATTTCATGAAACCTGACAGGATTCTTTGTTATATGTCGGTAATATGCATATTGTAATTTCGTTCAATTCAGTTACATTTTACCAAAGTTATGGCGTAGTTGCCAGCGGGGGATATTGTGTTCTCAGATCACTCTTGTTTTCCTTTTCCTGGTTATTATTGAACCTATTCTGAATATACAAAATGACTCAATAGGCCAGACGTGTAATCTGCTTGCCCAAGGCACCCAGGATACTGATTTGTAGGCATGTAATGATATAGTTGGACAATAGGCTACATCGCGAGACAAATTCATGACAATTTGAGTTGATGAAGGGGGGGAAAAAGGGAAAAAATGACCCATGATGATTATCAGGCTGCGTAACGTTATTTTTTGCTAGCTGTAATTGTGGTGTTTTGACAGCATAGGGCGCAGTAACATAAAATAACGTGAAGACATGACTTCACCGTAGGCAGAAGTAACACAGCACAAATGTTGTGAAAGCACACAAAAGCAGATCTCAAATGGGAAAATAAACATTTTCTTCGTTTAACATACAACCCCGATTCCAAAAAAGTTGGGACAAAGTACAAATTGTAAATAAAAACCGAATGCAATAATTTACAAATCTCAAACTGATATTCACAATAGAACATAGGCAACATATCAAATGTTGAAAGTGAGACATTTTGAAATTTCATGCCAAATATTGGCTCATTTGAAATTTCATGACAGCAACACATCTCAAAAAAGTTGGGACAGGGGCAATAAGAGGCTGGAAAAGTTAAAGGTACAAAAAAGGAACAGCTGGAGGACCAAATTGCAACTCATTAGGTCAATTGGCAATAGGTCATTAACATGACTGGGTATAAAAAGAGCATCTTGGAGTGGCAGCGGCTCTCAGAAGTAAAGATGGGAAGAGGATCACCAATCCCCCTAATTCTGCGCCGACAAATAGTGGAGCAATATCAGAAAGGAGTTCGACAGTGTAAAATTGCAAAGAGTTTGAACATATCATCATCTACAGTGCATAATACCATCAAAAGATTCAGAGAATCTGGAAGAATCTCTGTGCGTAAGGGTCAAGGCTGGAAAACCATACTGGGTGCCCGTGATCTTCGGGCCCTTAGACGGCACTGCATCACATACAGGCATGCTTCTGTATTGGAAATCACAAAATGGGCTCAGGAATATTTCCAGAGAACATTATCTGTGAACACAATTCACCGTGCCATCCGCCGTTGCCAGCTAAAACTCTATAGTTCAAAGAAGAAGCCGTATCTAAACACGATCCAGAAGCGCAGACGTCTTCTCTGGGCCAAGGCTCATTTAAAATGGACTGTAGCAAAGTGGAAAACTGTTCTGTGGTCAGACGAATCAAAATTTGAAGTTCTTTATGGAAATCAGGGACGTTGTGTCATTCGGACTAAAGAGGAGAAGGACGACCCAAGTTGTTATCAGCGCTCAGTTCAGAAGCCTGCATCTCTGATGGTATGGGGTTGCATTAGTGCGTGTGGCATGGGCAGCTTACACATCTGGAAAGACACCATCAATGCTGAAAGGTATATCCAGGTTCTAGAGCAACATATGCTCCCATCCAGACGACGTCTCTTTCAGGGAAGACCTTGCATTTTCCAACATGACAATCCCAAACCACATACTGCATCAATTACAGCATCATGGCTGCGTAGAAGAAGGGTCCGGGTACTGAACTGGCCAGCCTGCAGTCCAGATCTTTCACCCATAGAAAACATTTGGCGCATCATAAAACGGAAGATACGACAAAAAAGACCTAAGACAGTTGAGCAGCTAGAATCCTACATTAGACAAGAATGGGTTAACATTCCTATCCCTAAACTTGAGCAACTTGTCTCCTCAGTCCCCAGACGTTTACAGACTGTTGTAAAGAGAAAAGGGGATGTCTCACAGTGGGAAACATGGCCTTGTCCCAACTTTTTTGAGATGTGTTGTTGTCCTGAAATTTAAAATCACCTAATTTTTCTCTTTAAATGATACATTTTCTCAGTTTAAACATCTGATATGTCATCTATTTTCTATTCTGAATAAAATATGGAATTTTGAAACTTCCACATCATTGCATTCTGTTTTTATTTACAATTTGTACTTTGTCCCAACTTTTTTGAAATCGGGTTTTTTTTTATATATATATATATATATATAATTTTTTTTTTCAAAAATATTGTGGGAAAATCGACTCGTGAACAAGCATGAACTGAGTGAATCGTTCCATGCCTACTGATTTTTGTCTCCTGCACTGACTCGTACCATTCGGCGGTTCTCATCCATTATCTCACTCTAACGGAACGCAGCAGTAATTACCGAATGAGTTATTATAAGAAAAGGAACAGAGCACAACATATAATGTATGGAGAGAAATTGAATATCAAGTGAATACAAGTGCACCGAAAGCCTTGTGGTGAGGTAGTAAGAAAAAAAGATGCACTTTAAGTGTTTAAATATGTTTGCTTCTTTACTGCTTACTTTGAACAGCAAATGCAAATACATTTTCTCTGGCTCTATTGTTGACTCATCTGTAAGGTTAGCCTGAATACAGCTGATTAAATGAACAATGGATTTTGAGTAGCACTGAGAGAATTACAGAACGTATGCTGCATTTCTTTGGCGCTTTAGTGACGCGTCTCTCCCAGCAGAGATTTAACAAAACACTGAGCTTCGTGTTTTCTTCCTTTTGATTATTCTTCATAGGACAAATTCCGGTTAAACAAATGGTGGAGAGAAAGGACAGGTTTTAAAGCTACTCTGACTCGTTTGCATCATCCTAAAAACTTTTGTTTTTGTGTGTGAAAAAAAAAAACGGGTGGTGTAGTGGTTAGCACTGTCGCCTCAGAGCAAGAAGGTTCTGGGTTCAAGTCCAGCGGCCGACGGGGGCCTTTCTGTGCGGAGTTTGCATGTTCTCCCCGTGTCTACATGGGTTTGTTCCAGGTGCTCCAGTTTCCCCCACAGTCCAAAAACATGAGGTTAGGTTAACTCTTGGGCTGAAGTGCCCAAGAGCGGCGGCGCGCACGTACGTACGCACGCAGCAGCTTTGCTGTCCTATGATGAACTAAAATTTCGTTGTACATTTGTGCAGTGACAAAGGCATTCTCTCTTTCTCCTATATTTATTTATTTCATATTCTATCCACATTCACTGGATATGAGCAATCATGCTCTCTGATTGGCTACTCTACTACTAAAATATCAGCTCATATACCGTGAGTAGAGAAAAACAAAATGATAGAGCGTGTTGCTGAACCAACCGGGGACGAAATAAAAACTCTACTCAAAAACAAAACCCCAAAAATGACAAAAAAGCAACAGAATATGGAATAAAAGTATTTGATGGTAAGAACGTATCCATCCATCCATCCATCCATTATCTCTAGCCGCTTTATCCTGTTCTACAGGGTCGCAGGCAAGCTGGAGCCTATCCCAGCTGACTACGGGCGAAAGGCGGGGTACACCCTGGACAAGTCGCCAGGTCATCACAGGGCTGACACATAGACACAGACAACCATTCACACTCACATTCACACCTACGCTCAATTTAGAGTCACCAGTTAACCTAACCTGCATGTCTTTGGACTGTGGGGGAAACCGGAGCACCCGGAGGAAACCCACGCGGACACGGGGAGAACATGCAAACTCTGCACAGAAAGGCCCTCGCCGGCCCCGGGGCTCGAACCCAGGACCTTCTTTCTGTGAGGCGACAGCGCTAACCACTACACCACTGTGCCGCCTGTTTAAATTTATAATTTGTAATTTTTTCTTTTTCCAAACAAGGAAAAAAAAAATCCATCATTTAAAAAGCCATTACAAGGTAAAGTCCTTTTGTGCTGTCTGCTTGTGTCAACATTTTTTTTTTTCCTTTGAAAGGTTGCTGACTCAGGTCTCTGCAACTTCAGCAGTACGCTCGAGGTCTTTCCAGTTTCCTCTTTGGGAATTAACTCGGGTTGAATGATTGCTCTTAGGGGAGGAAAAAAGAAATTGCTTTTGTTTTTGCCGACTCAGGTTCTCTGTTTGTCTTGGATGTCGCTCGTGTTTGCAGCAAGCACAGACACGTCTCAATCCACGAGGATAATCCAGCGAATTCTCGGCTCGTGTTGCTGGGGGCAAACCGCTTGGCATGGTTTCAGTTCACGAACTTTTATACATCATGGGAAAACTAGACGTCACTGTGGAGTCGGATCACTGTTAGGTGTGGGGTTATTTTTGGTTGGTAATTGTTTAGTCTGTGAGGAAAGTAATTGCTTTAGGCCATGTATTTGCTGATGGATATTTGTTGATATTGCTTGTCTCAGACTCCTTGGTGAGAAGGCAGAGTCAACATCGCCCTCTGTTCACCTCCCTGCTGTGTCTGAGTGTAATATATTCTGAGCCACTGAAAGCATAAATCAACTCGAGTACCTGCGAACCAGAACGCTTTGTTCCTGAACGCGTCCAAACGTGAATCTGGGATACGTGCGACGACCTTTTGCTCTGTGAGGCCTGTCGTACACTTCCTGACTTGGAGGTCGCCAAGACTGTTGTCCTCGGCTTTGGACTTTGGTGCTGTGTGTGTGTGTGTTACAGCTCGAAAGACACTACGATGGCTCTTAGGACGTCATGCAGGCAAAAGATCTATCGTCTCAACATGCTTAAACTCGTAATGGAAAACCAAGCAGCACATTTGGGACCGTTTGTTTATTCTCTGGTTCTTCATGGCATCACCATCAATAGGTACAGTATCCATTGATCTCCATTGGGTTGTGATTTCATCTTCATCCATAACTCGTAAATCTAGAGTCTGAAAGTGTTGTTCATGCCATTTAGTCGTTGTCGGTGTTCAACGTTTTTGACTCTCGAATGTGAAAATAGCTGCGTTTTTTGTTTTGTTCGCTTGTAAACGAGCTGACACGACGGCCCTGTGCTGAATAGCCTCTCATCCACGACTCTAAATGCGCTGGTTGAAAGCCATCCACACTTCAATAAAGAATGAAGAGAAAATGTCAGTGCTTTTCAGGTCCATGTGTACGGTGCCCTCCACAATTTTTGGCACCCTTCGTAAAATTTGGAGCAAAACAAACATTACACACAATAATTTAAATGTGCTACTCAAACATTAGATGAGACTATTTATATTTGTTCCAGTAATCATTCAGTTAGAACTCCTTCCCCCCCAAAAAAAATTATCAGTATTCTTTTAAATAAACTGAATAACAACATCTTGTCATTCTGGAGAAATTAAATTTTTTTTTTAATTGCTCTAGGTTGAACTGCGGTTGCCTTTAACATATCCCGTTGTTGTGTTAATTTTTTTATGCACATTTAAAATCCATTTTGGTATTCATTAGCATGGGCAAGAGCAAAGAACTTTCAATACAAAAGAGACGCACCGTTTTTGGGCTGCGCAACTGGGATAATGGATATAAAAATGCACAAGCATTTCAAATACCAGTGAACAATTAAGAGATAAAAGATCAGTTTTAATATTTTATCAGTTTTACAAACATAAAAACAAGAAGACCGAGTCCTCTATATCCCCCGCCCTATGTACCAACTATAGTCCACTTGCATGTGACGTCACAGCCGATCCAGATTGTAAACAGACGCCATCTTGTCGGTCAAACGCCATATTTCCGCCATCGCAGTTTACCGACACTGACTTTTGTTGTTTTTCGCCCAAATCTGCAAATATTACCGTGCCACAATGCCGGAGAGTTGTATGGCATATAAATGCCACAACAGGAGAGGTCAGAAATCGGGAAGAAAGTTTCATAGGCTGCCACGGGACCCTGACAGGCGTGCAAAATGGATTGCTGCTATCAGCCGGGCCAATCCAAACAACAACAACAACAAGGCATGGGTACCGACTGGAAAGAACGATCACTGGCGCCTGTGCAGTGACCATTTCATCTCAGGTTCACCATGTATTTATTCCAGTATATCCATGTGGTATCAGTACTAGTACTCAATACTTAAGTGACTTACCCGTCCAATGAGGATTGTTATTTTCTTGTTTACAAGATGCCACATCTGAGGGGGGGCTGACAAATCCTGAATTTCTGTAAAGATAACTGTCCAGAGATTTATAAGCACACAGTGCTTCACCACTGAACAGCGAGGGAAAGTTTATGAGGTAATTATACACATCTGGGTATTCCACCTCTGGCAGTTCAGTATCCACTGACACGGTCGTGAAAACTATGTCCAGTAATCGATAAGGGTTACTAATCTGTAGGTCGTTTATTTTAGACATATATCTAGTTATCTGTTCATTAGAAAAATGAGCCGTGTAGTCCGTCGGTTGAAATTGATCCATTTTGTATACGAGTGCAACAATATTCAGCTGTGTTGTTGACCGACAAGATGGCAGCTGTTTACATTCCAGCCGGGATTCGGTCACGTGACTGCAAGAGGTCTATATACCAAGTTTCAAGATATTACTTGTCACATTTTTTTTCCAAGTTCTGCTGCAGGAAACCAACCCTGCCTCTTTACACTGACCTCAGCAGCCCAAGGCATAAACCCACCAGACCTTTAGTCCAGGTGAGCTAAAAATTAACATTTCTCACATTTCTTAGTATCAAAAGGCACATATACATTACTTAATCAACACATATACCAACTTTCAAGACCATCCCACTCATAGTTTTCAAGTTCTGCTCCGGAAACAAAACCTACCCCTAAGACTAACCTGAGAGACTAAGTCTGAAATTGTTTCCATGGAAACATGAAAAATGAAAATTTCTCAATTTTCCTAGTATGTAAAGGCACATCTACATCACCTTGTTAACATGTATGCCAAGATTCAAATCCGTATCACGAATAGTTTTGGAGATGTGCTCCGGAAATGAACGTTGCTCTTAGAAACTCAGTCAAAATCTATTTTTTATGTACAAGTTTGAAAAATACCTCCCCCCCCCCAAAAAAAAAAAAAAAATCCAAAATAGCAACACTAGTTCATATGTTGCTTGATATGTATACGAAGTTTCATGAAGATATCTTCAGTAGTTTTAAAGCTATGGCCCAGAAACGAAAACGTGACCGGATAGACGGACGGAACCCGTTTCTATAACTTCGTTTGGGTGGGGGATAATAAGACCAGTTTTATACTTCATATTATACAAACATTGTTTGGAAGCACTGCAAGAAAGAAGCCTTTCCTGAAAGCATCTTGCTAAATGCCGTGCCTGGACTTCACCCAGCATCATTCAGTGCGTTTACATGCACATCCAAATCGAGTTGCTGTCGGTAATCGAGCTAAGGGTCCCAGCAGGGGTGCCAGAGAAATCCAATCCTACATGCACACAAGGAAATCGAGCTATTGTATGAGGTACATTGTGCACCCGAGCCACAGGTGGCGCTACACGCCCCATCGTGTTGGTACACTTCCGGTTGTCGTCATGAAGAAGAGCTATTCAAGAGTATAAACAAAGTTATCAGTTCCGTGTTCACAAGAAGAGTGTTTGTATGTACGAACAGAAGTGTTCCTAATAAAATGGCCACTAAGTTGAAGTTGATCTGTAATGGTGAACATATTAACTGTTAGCCTGCTAACATGCTAATAACTTACCAACTAATTGGAAATGGGTGCGTACATGCCCAAGGCAAGTTTATTTATATAGCACATTTCATACACAATGGCAGTTCAATGTGCTTTACAGAAGCAAAAACAGTAAACAATAGAGAAATAAAATTACATAAAATAATTTTATTTTTATTCTAAAACAATTAATTAAAAGAATTAAAAGAAAATAATAAGAATTAAACAATAGTAGAAATAAAATAATAAAATGAAGTAGTAGTTCAAATAGGAGGAGAAAAAAGAAACCAGCAGAATAGAATAAAGAATAAAATAGAATAAAGTTAAAGTAAATTTAAAACATGCAGAGAAAGTAAAGATTATAAAAAATGTAAAGAAGACAATATTAATTATTTAACAGAAAACATCTGAGCACAAGTGTTCCTAATAAAGTGGCGGCTAAGGTGAAGTGTCATGCCGACCGAGGCTGTTGTGTTTCCCGCTTGTGGTCTCGTCACTCGTCACTTCCGGAAGGGGCAGTGCTGAAGTAAGTAGCTCGACTACGTAGCTCGATAGGGTTTACATGCACTAAGTAGCTCGGCTACAATCGCATAATCTAGGTCGCATAGCTCGATTACGAGAAATCCAGTTCGGTTCGATTTCAGCTGAGCTAAGGTGTTTCCATGGTGTTTAGAACTTCGATTTCAGTCGAGCTACGGCAGAAATTCGATTTTCTCTATGTGCATGTAAACGCACTCAGTGTAACTACAATTGGTGTTGTGTGTCATGGTCAGATGGGGGTGAGGGTGGAATACCATTTTAAATATTAATTGTGGTCATTTCTACAAAGGGTGCCAATAATTCTGGAGAGCGCTATACTTTTTTTTTTTTTTATCTTTGTCTCTGATGAATAAGATAGTTCTGAAGAAAATACCAACACAAGCCTTCAGCAGCGTCGGGTTTTAAAGAAGCCTTTACTGCAAAATAGGACCTTTTTTTGGAAGCAAATCAAAAGATCTTCGACTCCAAATAATCCTGAGTGATTTATCAGGATCGTCTTTGAAAGACTTGATGGCTTTACTGAGTGTAATACCTGCATTCTTTAAAAACAAAGTGCATTTTATTATCATATGGATCTCATATGGTCATATCGCCTGTCTTTTGGAAAAAATCCTTGTCCGCAAAACATCATTTGGTCTATATAACATTCTAGACATCAAGTATCATGATTTAATATTTTTATCACATTGCCTCCATGTTTATGATCAGGTTTGAGTTTAAGATCAAGTCTGTCTGATCAACTTGCGAGTTAAACACCTTCCGCTATTTAACAATTATTCATCGAAGGTGAGGTGAAGATTGGTGAAGAACATCCGAGACGAAGTCGAGGTTATTATTTCAATAATACTGGCTGGCTTTTTTTCATGGTATATCGGATATATTCCATTCAGCTAGCGTCACATTGAAGGAGTTGATGATGAGTTCAGTATCATGCTAGCTGAATGGGATATAGCTGATGTACCACGAAAAAAAGGCAGCCATTATTATTATTATTATTATTATGATACGTACATATTCCTTTAGGGTGTTCAATGCGTCTTTCTCTTTCAAAATTCTCTCAAAACCTTCCGTATTTAACGATGCAAACCTGGCGGCCATGTTTGTTTACAAATTGTCACAGTCGCTCGCTAGCGTGGAAGTTTTACATCTCCGGCCTACGACGTCATGTTGTCTTGACAATCGTGCAATATCGTAAACCGTATTCACTGCTCATTGTCCGTTGGATAGAGTGACGTAATATATGTAGGATAAGCGATATACTAACAATCTTGCATGCTATCAAACCAAATTAAAGAAACCCGCTAGAAGGGAATAGAAGACGTTTTTATTATACATGCATATATGTTATGTACTAGCTGGGAGGTCTGTATGGTGAAATACCGTGACCGAGGTCTTGAAAGTACTGAGCGAGGCCCTCTGGTCGTGCCGCATACTTTGCATTTTTTAAATGATGGATGTATTACTGCTCCACGGGCTGTTGAACATTTTTATTATTACTATTATCTATTTATTTATTTATTTTTGAATATTAAAACAAGCCCTGATTTAATTATTTTCCAGAACTTTGTCTCGGATTTGTTCGGATAGCTCCTGGGGTCTCCTGGGAGCAGGTGTATTTATAATGATATTTAATCATGCAACACTTTTTTTTAATTGCACATTATCAGACGCCATTCGACTAATTATGTGACTTGTGATGGCACCTGGGCTAATTAGGAGTGGGGGTGAATATTTATGCAATCACACGTTATTATTATTTTTTTAAATAATTTTGCAAACTATATCGATATTTCTCACTGACTTGAATATATATGTTATGTACCAGCTGGGAGGTCCGTATCGTGAAATAACGTGACCGAGGTCTTGAAAGTACTGAGCGAGGCCCTCTGTGCCGAGGTCAGTATTCAAGGCCGAGGTCACGGTATTTCACCATACGGACCGACCTTAAGCTGGTAAATAATATATTTATTTTTTTCTTTACCAAATTCTAACAGAAAACGAGAGCGCCCGAAAGGGAAAACCGAGCCGAGCCGCCATTTTGAATCCTCATTCACGGCTGTAATGCAAATTGCTTCCTCCTCGGTATACAAGTGCACTTCCATGGCAGGAAAAAAAACTACATTTTGCCGCCTATGTAGTCCCCTATTTATACAAAATTGAGTCATTCAGGATTCAGCCATGTTTTTGCTCAGCCTTAGCAACAGTTAGAGGTTTTTAGCTTTCTCCTGAAATGTTTTCTTTTATTTCTTCTTCCTCAGGGTAGTAAAACTCGCTTTCGCTGTGAACACTGTCGTTATCGCTATCCATGCTGTAAAATTAATGCTATTCTCCTGAGAAATGCTGGCAAAAATTTATAAGATTTTTGATAATCTTACAAATAAATCTTGTATAAAAAAAAGAGAAATGTTGACAAATTCTACTATGTTTGTTGTTGTGAACAAACGAGTCGCCAGAGGTCCGTAACCGGGGTCCGCAACTGGGGTCCGTATCCTATGGTACGGATCCGCTCACCAGCCAATCAGAGCGCAGGATTTGATGGAAACCGCACCGCGAAAAAATAAACGACACTTATTTGATGGAATAATCACCGATATTCACTGAGCCTGAGGAGGATAATTGTTTTAGTATACATATACAGGTGATTTTTATTTTATTTTATTTTATTTTTTTTATTTAAAAAAATTACAAATCATATTTAAAATAATTTATTTCAAAGCTTAAAAGCAGATTGTAAATGTAATAAAGGCGCGGCGCAGAATTGTCACTTATCTGTGCCGACTCACGTAAAATACTTTGTTTTGAAATAAATAAAATAAATCGCAGTTCCACCTTACCTTTGAATAGTTTTAGGCCAAACTTTGTCTTTAGTGTTTTCACGAACAGCATTTTCTTTCATCACGTGTAATTCTTCTTCGCATACAGGTACGGCGACAAAGCCTTTGGCCGCCATTTTGCCGAGTCGCTCGAGGTGATTATTGAGAGTCCAAATTTCTTGACCAGTCAGCATGAGATTTTCTATAATCACCTGCGTATTTATACCAGGCTTGTAGTACTCGAGTCCAGGACTCGGACTTGACTCCGACTCATGCCCTCATTTTAAGGACTTGTGACTTGACCGCTGATGATTCGGACTTGGACTCGGACTCGTGCGTTAACTGCATCTGGACTCGTAAATTGGAGACAAGGACTCCTGATTTTTTTTTTTTCTTAATTTTTTTTTGTAACATGCCATAATAATTTGTCATAAGATATTTATATCTGCATTAATTTTTTGTACTAATTTTGTGCAAGAGTGTCACACCTGCGCACCTTGACGCGTGAATCAGATAGACGCTGTCCGAAGCGTGCCCAAGCAGACTCTTGCGCGCTCCATAAATGACTTGCACCTGCACAGGATTAAGGCGCAATCAGTGCGCCTATGTGAGAAAACACTTATTTTGCGAAGTATTGAGTTGCATTGCTGACACATTACCGAGCCTTATTTCCTTGTTTGGTTTCCTGATCTCTGATTTCCTGTTCCTCGTCTTTGATTCTGCCAAGTCTACGATAGTCTGTTTGTGCCTCGCTCGACCGATTTTTTTTTTTTTTTTTTTTTTTTTGCCTGCCGTTCTGGATTGTTTTACCCGTCTTCACTTGCATTAATAAACACACCTTCTGCACTTCTGTCCGTCTCCCAACCATCTCTGACAGAATACTTCACGCTCCCTGACGAAGAGAACGCACATTCACCTGTTCATACGTCATGTTCAGGAACAAACTAATGTTACAGGCGCTGAAACGGCCACCATCAAATGGTGCAGTTGGAGTGTCGGACTCGACTCGACTCAATTTTTCTTGAATGACTTGGACTCGACTCGAGACTGGACTCGGACTCGAGGTTTAATGACTCGACTACAACACTGATTTATACCAACAACTAGTAACACCATCGACATCTAGCTGGAAGACCTCAGCCTCGTGATTTATAATGTGAAGGCAAGATTAACGGTCCTAACTGGAACGTGCTATCGAGCCATTGTTTGTGATAAAGTTAGACATCAATGCCACGGTCCTCAGCTCAGGACGTTAACGAAAGTCTGTTTTTAAAGATTTTTGGGGGGGCTTTTTTCACCTTTTTTATTGGATAGGACAGTGTAGAGACAGGAGATGAGCGGGAGAGAGAGACGGGGAGGGATCGGGAAATGACCTCGGGCTGGAATCGAACCCGGGTCCCTGGATTTATGGTATGGCGCCTTATCCACCTGAGCCACGACGCCCCACGAAAGTGTAGGTACAATACACCGTCCGTTTAAGGACTACAACTCCCATCACCAGCTTCCGCGTTGACCTACGTCACGCGTGGGTGGGATCACCAACGTCACATCCTCCATGAAAGCATAAGAAACCCGGAAACTCCTAGCTCCTCCTCTTTCGGCGCCATGAATTCAACACGGGCACAGGGAGGATCGTTTGCTCCGCCGAGCAAACCCAAGAACAGACGTCTTTTCCTCAAGAATCAGAGTTTCGCGCTTTTCTTGGTTTACCTTTGGCCACGGTAGACTCTAAGATCGCGCGATTTCAAACTCAGCTTGAGTTACAACCGGTTTTTCATTTGTTCCTTATAAGTACGTACAACTGCAGCCCAGGCAGTTATTTTAAAGTTAAGAAGCGACTGGATCCTTTTTAACTCAAAAGCTGTGCACAGTATTGAATCAGAGACTTTTCTTTTCATCACGAGCGACCACGCATCGGACCAAGAAATTCTCTGCGCCTCACGGAAGCGACTCACGTGCTCCACAACGGCGAAACTCCAAAAGTCTCGGAGCATCTCTTCATAATCTTGCTAGAGGCAAGATACTGAGTAAGACTTGGCATTTGGGCAAAACCTAGTCTTAGAAATTAGCTTTTATTGAAGTAGTGTGAATTTAACCTCAGGAACGGTTTGTTACACTGTAAACACGCAGCGTGTAGAATTGATTATTGTTTTGTTTTAATCTCTCAGTTGTTTTAATAGATAGGCTGTGCATCCTTCTCTTTATTCCTGACTAACACTTTAATTTCCTTATCACACATTTTGACCTTATCAAGGTTTCAGTGGATTCAGTACTGTTATAAGCTAGTGAAATCAGTCTACGGCTAATTTCTTTTGTCCCATTAGCATCCAAAGCTAAGTGTATTGTCTTAGAAACACGTGGCGGTCCTCCCCCACACACAGACACACCTTAGCTAGCTTTCCTTTGTCTTAGCTAAACACAAGGCTAATCTAGGCCTACACAAACACGTGGCCTCTCACAAACACACCTTAGCTAGCTTTCCTTTGTCTTAGCTAAACACAAGGCTAATCTAGGCCTACACAAACACGTGGCCTCTCACAAACACACCCTAGCTAGCATTCCTTTGTCTTAGCTTAGCCACACGAGGTTAATCTAGGCCTACACGAACACGTGGTCACCTGGCCTCACAAACACACCTCAGTTAGCATCCCACGCTAGCTTCTTTCTTTTGCTAGGCCATAGGCCTTACCACGTGGTCAACTCCTCCCCCACAGACACACGTGGAGTTAGCTACCAGAGCTAATTCTTTTGTGTAGACCACACACACACAAGGCCTCTCTCTCTCTCTCTCTCTCTCTCTCTCTCTCTCACACACACACACACACACACACACACACACACATCTTAATTAGCACACAAAGCTAATCTTTTGCCTTCACCACAACACGCACACTTTCTCTCACACACACTACGTTTAATTTCTTTTCACACACACACACATACACACGCACTCTACATGTTTAATTTTAACCCACAAACACACACACACACACACACACACACACACTCTCAAGTATATGACCATATCATCATACTTGTATATATCTGCTGACATTATTCATTTTTATCTTTGTTATAATAAATTAATTTATTATTCAAACTGTGTGTTTATTTGTGTTCCAATATCTTTGAAGTCCCCAGTCTCCAAGAATTCAAAGGTGCATATGATTTATGTAATATGGTAATTGATCATAATAATTTGGAATATACCATAATTTAGCTGTTTGGTAATTTTATTATTAAGCACCAATATTAATGGTATTGATTAATGAGACTGATTCCATGAGTAATTTAATGATAATATGAGACTGATTCAATGAAAATGATTCACTGAAAACGATTCAAATGAGACTGATTCAATTTTAATTATTAACCTTCAGATTTAATGAGATTGATCACTCAGTTACCCAAATGCACCTACAAAAGTCTGTTTTTAAAGTAACGAGCCTCGGTAAGAGACGTCAGCTCGGTCCGTAGCCTGCGTGGAGAGCAGATATCCGTGCCACGCTGAAGCTTTCTCGCTCGCTCGTTAATTACGGCTGGTAATTGCGGTAGAGTACATCAGCAAGGACATCTAGCAATCATGAGGCAAACCCTTTGCTGGATTTATAGTTGTGTGTCGACATAAACCGAGCAGTGCAAAGCTCACTCGCTCGAAATAATCTGCAGAATGAATGCGGCCTGATTGAGAGAAATGCTTTTCAGTCGTGTACTGTACTCCGATATAAAACCACAATGCGTTTCCTGTGAATAGCTTCACTGATTTCAAAAGCAACAATGTACCTTTTAGATTTTGCGAGCTGGAACTGGTTATTGTTGTTGTTATTATTTCTGGTGTTTGCGCACGGACAGATTTTGAGCTGACGAGATCAGTCTGTAAAGATAAGACGCAGTTTTTCAGCGCAGTGATTGAGAGGGAGCTAAAGGACACGGTAAATGACAATACCCCAATCAGCATATTTCGCCCCAGGATAAGCTTTTTATCTTCATACGACCTCATCAAGGGGAGGAACCGGCAAAGAAAAGGCAAGGTGACATTGTTTCCGCAGCAGTATAACAAACGAGTTGAACTTGGATGAGACGAAAGGTTTTCTTGGTTTATTCTCAAAATTGGTTTCGAGTGAGTCAAGACTCCGAAAAGTTCAGAATCGGTTTGGGATAAATACAACTGTATGTTCTGACCCAGGAGTCATTTTAAAGCAGCAGGAAGCAGGCCGGTTCACTCTGGCTTGTCTGACACGTCCGTTTATCCTCAAGTGTATGGCAGCGTCTTCGGACCGACCTGCAGGGGAGTCCTCCATCTTCTCCTCCAGTTTCTCAATGTCAAATTTCTTTTGTACTGTCACAACTGTCAGCTCAACCAGCTATTGATTTTCTGCTCACTATCTCAGGATGTTCGAGGGTGAGCACTCTTTCTGTCCACACAAAGTGCCCAAGAAGCACTTAGCATGCCAAACATAATTATCCAGGGTGATACGATTACGATTTCATAAAACCGCAAATGGGAATTAGCGTAGTTATCAGTCGAGGATTATTTATGTGGTTAAAGGAATCACAATCTTTGCTCAAAAAAAAGAGGGTTTTTTTTCCTTTTCTTTCTAGTGGATCATTGTTCCTGGGATTTTAGCCGATTGGATAATGGTTTAGGGCCCAGTCCCGCAACACCGATAACTATAACTACAACCTCTACCTGATTTTAGTTCCAGTCTGGAGCAGTCACACCACAACTATATAACCCTGACTATAATGTCGCTTGGTCCTGCCACTCAAGGAAATAAATGCATGCACCTTTGGAATAGTCATGGAAGTTTTTTCCAAGTAGTAGCACATTTGAGTTACATGTCGGCCCTGGGATCGAGATGCTGACCTCTTCTGCTCCTCAGACCTGCCTGATCCATCCTGGTGCCCTGTGTCTGTCTGGTTGGAGTCTCATCGCATTGCTCCTGTGGAGGACGGCCCCATGTGGACAGTTGGGGGTCGCGCCTGGAGGACGCTCTGGACTCTTGCAGTGGTGCTTTTGTGGCTGGAGACTGCGGTTGTCGTGAACGGTTTTGCGCTCGGGTTTCCGTCGGTGGCGGGGTTATAGCATCAACGAAGCTGACTTTGTTATAGTCATGTTCAGGGTTTTTTCTAGAAAAATTTAGTATGAGGGCGCTCACCATGGCGAGGGAGCGAAGTGTGTGGGGGGGATGGTGCCAGTTGTCCCCCCCCCCTCCGCCGTGCGAAGCCTTTGAAAAATTGAGGCTACATTGGGACATTCTGAGGCTATCCGAGAGGGAAATTGTAACAAATTGTCTGTCAGCATTGAAAAAGAAAGAAGTAATCATCTTCTGCCCCGGACAGTCTTTGGCTTTCTTCCGTTTCGTGCCGCGGGATGACATCTTTAAATGCCCAAGTGTCAACAAAAACAACTCGCGAACTACTTCTGTCAAAAGCTCCCGTGCCGGTGGGTGAAAGGTCAAGTAAACAACTAAACAACATGGCGCCTCAGTCTGGAAAACGCCAATTCGGATTGTTTTTGCACCGTCTGGCGGTGTATCTACTATGATTGGAATATTTTTGGAGTAATTATAACGTATTTGATGATCAGACACATTGTCACGTGGTGTTGCTGGGATGTTTTCACGGAGAAAAGATCGTTTTGAGAAAGATTGCATGTTGTGCAGTAGCATATAAGTGCATGGCCTAAGTGTGACTTGGGGTTCAATCGGCATTTCGGTAAGGGGGCGCACGCCAAGAGTAAGAGGGCGCAGCGCCCCTGTTCCCCGGTTTAGACGAAAGCCTGATGTTGTCTGTTGTTGCCCAAATGAGGATGGGTTCCCTTTTGAGTCTGGTTCCTCTCGAGGTTTCTTCCTCATGTCGTCTGAGGGAGTTTTTCCTTGCCACCGTCGCCACAGGCTTGCTCACTGGAGATAGATTAGGGATAAAATTAGCTCATGTTTTAAGTCGTTCAAATTCTGTAAAGCTGCTTTGCGACAATGTTTATTGTTAAAAGCGCTATACAAATAAACTTGACTTGATTATTCTGGGTCATTCTGTACAGCTTGGACTTAAAAACAACCCATGTACACACTCCGGTGGTTGATCTAATACAGAGAGGTCACGGATTACGGAAATATAATAAAAAAGGATACAAAATACAGAGTGGTTTAATACGGATGCTAATAATTTACAGATTGGTCACGGACGTTTCAGTATATTACAGATTAGTTCCCAATTTCATACGGATGATGCATCACGGATAAAAAAAAAAAATTAAGAAGTCTAAAACAAATGTTTGGATTGCTGAAGTTCATAATTAAAATATCTTACCTGGATTTATTTGTTCACTTTTTTCTTGATATTTCACAGAAAATCACACATCCGTGAATAAAAGATCCGTGCTTTGGGTTATCTTCTGTGAATCCGTATTCCGTGACTTCATGATGCAACAAGGATGTACAAAGATGCTCGAGGGGAAAATAGCACATGCTCAGACAGTGTCGCATGTAAACCGTTTCCTGATTGGTCAGATGTTTTATCGGAGCAGATTTTTCCAGGCCTGGAAAAATGGCTCCAGGAGCAATCTCGGTGATACGGATAAACCCAGGCCTGGGATATAGGGATCGTTATCGGTCTGGTGTGACCACCGACTACATAAACTGCAGGGGACAGATTTGTTTATAGTTGTAGTTATAGTTATCGGCATAGACATAGAAACATAGACGCCGCATTGAGCTGGTGGCCCCGTTGCTGGGATACGTCAGAGTGTCCGCCATATTTGATGTGGCAAATCTTCCCCGTAAACCAATGCAAGTAAATGGACTGAACTTCATAAAGCCCCTTTCTACAATAATATTTAACTCTATGCCTTTTATTCACCCATTAAGACACACACACATATATATTTGGGAAACAAACAGGCATCAAAACAACATGTATAACTTTTAATGTGATGGTTATAAATAGTGTGCGAAATACCCGTCAATATTCCGTGGGAGGTGTGACCTAACTTTCCTCAACATGCAGCAGGCCTATACCGGAATCAAGCTATCGGAAACTTTTTTTTTTTTTTTTTTATTCCGCTGCTTCTATCGTAGGCTACTAACGATATCTACACATCAAGGCATGTTTTGGAGCTCAGCGGGGATCGTGTAGAATAATGTGCTGTGCTTACGCTGCTGAAGCCGTGCCGTGCCATGCCGTCTCCGCATCACTTTCATTAAATGCCGTGCAGATAGGCTATAAAATGTCTCTAAAAACAATTTTTGCAATATACAGTGCTATATGGAAAAAAATTCAATTAAACCATATTACAATGGGATTGCTCCATGTGATTACTTCACAATCTGACATGCTTCCAATCTCTTTTCTTTTTGAGTGTGCCATCACCATCTGACAGCTGGTGGTGAAATTGGTTGGGTGGGCTATGAAATAAATTATACCCATAGAACATACTTCGTTGTTTGGAGACAGGTTTTACCGAGCGGCTATTATGCGCGAGACTTCATATTAGCCACAAAGTCAGAAAAATCTGTTCGTAAAATTACGTTATAATGACCAAATACAATGAAAAGTATTTTTCCAGTCTCGGCTGTGAAAGGTAATCCCATGTGATCTCGTTCGGACGGTAAACCTGTTGGTACAGTTAAACGCAGCACATGAATGAGGCATCTTTATTCTCGGCTACTGTCTAGACGCTATAGAGATCTTGCAGTCACGTGACCGGAAAGTACACAACCGCCATCTTGTCGGTCTAAAACACCACTGAATACTGCTGCACTCATGTACAGAATGGATCAATTTCAACCGACGGACGACACGGCTCATTTTTCTAATGAACAGATAACTAGATATATGTCTAAAATAAACGATCTACAGATTAGTGACCCTTATGGCTTTCCGGACGGAGTTTTCACGACCGGCTTTTGAACTGCCAGCGGAATACCCGGACGTGTATAATTACCTCATTAACTTTCCCTCGCTGTTCAGTGGTGAAGCACTGCGTGCTTATAAATCTCTGGACAGTTATCTTTACAGAAATTCAGGATTTGTCAGCGACTCAGATGTGGCATCTTGTAAACAAGAATCCTCATTGGACGGGTAAGTCACTTAAGTATTGAGTATAGTACTGACCAGCCGATTATAGAATAGAATAAGGTAATTCCAGCTGTAATTCCAAATCGTCCGTCTTGTTTACATGGATCTGGCATTGGAGAGGTAGAGGCTTAGCAGTGGAGGTTTGAGTGGCTGTTTTCTGAGCTTAGTCAACTCTGCCTGTAGCCTCGCTTTTGCTTCCGCTCCCGACACTGCCTCCTTCGCTTTGCTTCCGATAACAATCCACGGAGACCCCGCTGGTCTCGCTATCTCGTCCGGAATGTTGTGCATGCGATGGAAATCGCTACAAACCGTCATTTTCTGCTGGAAACCAATGTCCAGTAAGTCCATACGGTTGTAGTGGATATTGAAGTCCGGTACAGACGAACAACACGCAAAAATACACACAAAAAACATAAAAAACGTGCACAGGTAGGGAGAGCTTGTAGCCGCAGCCGTTGTAGTAGAATTGTATATAGTAGGGTTTTCCAGAAGAAAAGGTAGAAGTAAAAGCAGAAGTAGAAGGCGGAAATATGGCGTTTGACCTACAAGATGGCGTCTGTCACAATCTGGATCGGCTGTGACGTCACATGCAAGTGCTCCATACCAGAGACGGTTGAAGAATCTCCACTTTGCCACATCCAATATGGCGGCGAGGATGACGTATGATTCTACGCAGAAGGCGGCGTCTGTGTTTATATGTCTATGGTTATCGGTATTGTGGGACCGGGTCTTTAGTGTAGAATCTTAAACAGGATACATTTAAAAAAAAAAAAACATACCATGCATCCAGTTTATTGGATATGTTTACTGCTGCTATTACTACTTTCTGTATGCACAAATAATAATGGCATCTTAACAAGAGAAATGATCATAAACAAAAGCAAATGTGGATATCATAATGACGTTTTTACAGAACAGGAAGGCATGGGAGCCTGGAAAACCTTCACAGAAGTGGAACACAGATACTTGCCTTCCGTATCTGAAATTAGTGCCTGATTTTGACCGGATTTCAGCCGCTGGTTTTAGTCTGGTGTTTTCTCAAAGTGAAGGGTTCTTTTTAAACATGATTTTCTGACTGTAACCCAGGAACACTGCAGGCATTTCGACAGATGGTATTTGGTGACAAACTGAGTTAATAAGCCGGTGTGTCATGGTATTATGCCATAACAAGTAGCTATTCAACAATCTGACGTTGACTGTGTGAGGAAATCGCACTTAGCTAGCACGGTTTTAGTCATCTTTCAGCGGACCGACTGTTTAATCACAGCATTTGGTAAACCGGCTCCTTACACAACATGACTTTTTGCAAGAGGATAGCTTACGCTGGGATCAGACTACATGATATTTTTGCTTTCACGATGGTCGCTATGCCAGGTTTGGCAGTCGTCATGCCATAAATTCTTGCCGTGTCTTGGTCAGGAGGCTGGTAATGCTGCAAGTCTGACCACGACCGATCATCATTCACGTCCTTGCGAATCATCGAGGAGGAGGGTCAAGAAATTGTCAATCACGGCTATCGAGGAGCATGTCAAACTAGGCGAGAAAATACAAAAATTCTGACATGCCAGACTTTTCATCAGGGCGTCGTGGAACGTCCCAGACGCCACATCGCTGTTCATTGATTGATTGATTATATTCAAGGATGAAAATTTGTCTTCCACAACAAAGCCATGTCAAAACTGGACTGAATTTGTCAGCTGATCCCCAGCATTAGGGAAGATTTCATCCTGGTGAAATGTATATTTGTTGTCTTGTTGTTATTATAAGCAAATATAGAAACGGGTTCCGTCCGTCCGGGCTGGTCACGTTTTCGTTTCCGGGCCATGGCTTTAAAACTACTGAAGATATCTTCATGAAGCTTTGTATACATATCAAGCAACATGTGAACTGGTGCCTTTTGCTCTTTTGGATTTTTGAAAGAAAGTATTTTCCAAATTTTTACATAATTAGATTTTGACTTGGTTTCTAAGAGCAATGTTCATTTCCGGAGCGCATATCCAAAACTATTCATGATACAGATTTGAAACTTGGTGTACATGTTAACAAGGTGATGTAGATGTGCCTTTTCATACTAAGAAATTCGAGAAATTTTCATTTTCCATGTTTCCATGGAAACAATTTCAGACTTAGTCTCTCAGGTTAGTCTTGGGGGTAGGTTTTGTTTCCGGAGCAGAACTTGAAAACTATGAGTGGTATGGTCTTGAAAGTTGGTGTATTTGTTGATTTTTAAAGGAGAACTGAAGGTAAATTTTTAATTATCAAAATTCTGTTTATCTCATTTCATTAAATATCAGAATGCATTTTTGAGAGCTATTTTGTCACTGCTATAGCAAGTTGTGAGTGTTTGAAATATGCTACGTCAGGGCTTTTCAAAGTGTGGGGTGCGCCTCCCCTAGGGGGCGCCAGAGTTCTTCGGGGGGGGCGCACCGTGAGGAAAAATAAACCAGAATAAGTTACTATTGCGGACATTTAGCGAACTTCAGCTAGCCTTTGCCAGAGACAAAATGGATGGATTTTTAGTACCTAAAGCTACAGTGAGTGAGGAGACAGAGTCTGGGCCAAGCAAAAAAAGAAGGAAGTATGACCACGATTATTTAAAGTTTGGATTTTCATGGACTGGATCTGAAGATGCTCCACTGCCACACTGTGTTGTCTGCCAAGAGGTGCTAGCTAACGATGCTATGAGATGTTTAAAATGTGTAAAAAAAAAAAGTTTTAAAAAAGCACAGATGTTTAAAATGTGTAAAAGAAAAAAATAACGTGTACAACAACCATTTTTTTAAAATACGAATGGAACATTAAGTATAGCAACAACAAAAATTGTAGGGGGGGGGCGCTGTTGTTTATTTGCTCTCTGGGGGGGGGCTGACTCTCCCACACTTTGAAAACCCCTGTGCTCTGTAATAGATCAGTCCATATGTCAAAGCAGTGGCCGTAAACGAGATTCGTTGAGACCTGTGTGAGACATCGTAGGACGGAAGTAAAACGTACAGCGGAAATCAAAGTGACCGACATCTGCCAACGTTGTCAAAAGATGTGCGCGCCCTCTTTCGAATGCTGACGTAATCAAGCCGGAAGTTTTGTTTGTTTTGATCGCAATCAGGAAAGTTTGAAAAAAGTAGGCAGTAATCGTCATTTAAACTCATTTTTGTGCAATACTTCATTTGGAAAACAGTTTTCAAAACGGCGGCACTGACACCTGGCTGACGCTTCATGTTTCGAAATCTCGCACAAGTCTCGTGAAGATCGCGCGGATAAGCGACGCCTGCCGTGGACCAAACGAACTAAATTCAACATGGCTAAAAACCGAACAGGCCGATAAGTATAATATTTCATTGCAATTAGTTGCCAATACGAGTCACGATATAAGGTTACTAAAACCGAAAACGTAATTGAATAACACGTTAATTAAGAAATAAAGCAAGTTTAAAAATGACCTCAGTTCCCCTTTAAGTAATGTATCTCTGCCTTTTGATACTAGGAAATGTGAAAAATTTTAATTTTTATCTCACTTGAACCAAAGGTCCCGTGGGTTTATGCCATGGGCTGCTGAGGTCAGTGTAAAGAGGTAGGGTTGGTTTCCTGCAGCAGAACTTGAAAAATGTGACTATCTTGAAAGTTGGTATATACTGTCGGGCGGGGGATATAGATGACTCTGTCTTCTTTTTTATTATTATTCTAATCACATTCACTGGATATGAGTGATCGTGCACTCTGATTGGCTATTCTATTACCAGGATATCAGCTCATATACCTTGAGTAGAGGGGGAAAAAATGGCGGAGCGTGTTGCTGAACCAACCGAGGACGAAATAAAAACTCTACTCGAAAGCAAAACCCAGAAAAGCAAAAAAATATGGAATGAAAGTATTTGATGGGAAGAACTTTTTTTTTTTAATTTTTCAAGAATTATTATTGTTATAGCATTTTTCACAAATTGCTACGGTCATTTCGCAAGTTTGTGGAAATTCTAAGTGGAAATTATTTTGTCGGACGTTTTGTATAAAGTTTTTATTTATCGAATTTGCAAAAAATAAAAATGCTCTGTTTCTCAAAACCCAGTGAATGTGGATAGGATAAAACCGTTGTTCCATTCAATCTCGTCGTACACGGCTTATAGCCGATTCGGTGCTACGCGCCTCGTCGGCTGTCAGCTCATGTACGACTCGATTTCGTGGAATAACTGTTATTGTTTTCATACCAAGCACATTTCAAAACATCTGATGGGTTTTCCCAGGCCACAACACACGCAAGCTTGAGAAGCCTGTTTGTAGGAAGCCCATTCCTCTGACTTCAAAATAAAGACCGAGGAATGGACTAAATGATTTGGCAATGGATGTAAGGGCCAGAGAAATGCGTCACTTCTGCTGCTTTTGGATTATTACTTCAGCGTCATGCTTTTAAAGTCTGACTCATGGGTCAAAAGGACATTTGCTGACACTCAAATATCTTCTCTCATGGGGGTGGGGGCGGGGGGAAAGAAAATCCCAATTCGGAGTGTAAACCGGTTCTCTTCACTGAGCAGCAGGAAGAGAAGTCACCCAAGAC